>NW_024414360.1:0-4246 GCF_014898765.1 Herpailurus yagouaroundi | reverse complement strand
AAGCTTTTAATTTTGATGAGGTCCCAGTAGTTCATTTTTGCTTTTGTCTCCCTTGTCTCCAGAGACGTGTTGAGTTAGAAGTTGCTGCGGCCAAGGTCAAAGAGGTTTTTGCCTGCTTTCTCCTCAAGGATTTTGATAGCTTCCTGTCTTACATTTAAGTCTTTTATCCATTTTGAGTTCATTTTTGTGTATGTTGTAAGAAAGTGGTCCAGGTTCATTTTTCTGCATGTGGCTGTCCAGTTTTCCCAGAACCACTTGCTGAAGACACTGTCTTTATTTCTTTGGATGTTCTTTCCCGCTTTGTCAACAGGGGTTACAAAGTAGACAAAAAGGTCTATCCAAGATTACTAGGGTGATATCTAAAAGGCTTAAAGGCAACTTGAAAAGGCTCAGGTCAAAGATCAGGATATCTGAACCTCAACAAAGATAATAATTACAATGAGTTAAAACCCATGAGATACCTTGAAATCCATGAGTTCATATTAATATTGTTTTAAAAAATTAATTTGGGGGGCACCTAGGTGGCTCAGTCAGTTAAGCATGTGAGTCTTGATTTAGGCTCAGGTCATGATCTCCAGGTTTGTGAATTTGAGCCCCTTATTGGGCTCCATGCTGACAGAGGAGTCTGCTTAGGATTCTCTCTGTCTCTCTGTCTCTCTCTGTCTCTCTCTCTCTCTCTCTCTCTGCCCCTCCCCCACTCAAGCTCTTTCAAAGTAAATAAACATTTTTTAAATAGATAATAAAATAAGAAACTAATTTTTGAACTGCACCATGAAAATATAATCAACACAGCAAACAAATAAAGAGAAAGAATGATAATGTACCCTGGTTTTCTTATATGAACTGTACACTGGGTTAGTAAAGAGTTGATCTCGAAATGTTTTATGGAAGTACTCCAAGTGAATAGATGAGAAAGACAGGATATAATTAGATTATGTCTACTTTGTAACTCCTGTTGAATTAATATCACTGAGCAGTGACAAGTTCTAGCATTACACATCAGGCATTAGGTCTCTTCTGCCTGAGGAAAGAACACACCATCTTCTGTTCTTGCCAAGGGGAAGAAGCCGATCAAGCTTCCGATCAAGATGACAACGTGCATGGCCTACTGAGGAAAGAGGAACATGTTAAACTGGGTGTGAGTGTGCTACCAGCAAAATCCAGGCTGTGGGAAATTCTACAGGACAAACTCTATGGGCCTTCAACAAATAGATTGTAAGGAAAGGAGAGGATGGCAAATGGAGCTTGAAAAAAAAATTTTTTTAATCTTTATTCACTTTTGAGAGAGAGACAGAGACAGAGACAGATACAGAGCATGAGCGGGGAGGGGCAGAGAGAGAGGGGGACACAGAATCCGAAGCAGGCTGCAGGCTCTGAGCTGTCAGCACAGAGACCAACGTGGGGCTTGAACCCACGAACCGTGAAATCATGACCTGAGCCAAAGTCAGACGCTCAACCGACTGAGCCACCCAAGTACCCCGCAAATGGAGCTTTTAAATTAAAAGAAACTATGACGAAAACCAGGGGTCATATATAAGTGTTGAATCACGAAACTGCAAACCTGAAACTAATATTGCACTGTGTTAACTCACTGGAATTTAAATAAACACCAAAAAAACCCCAAAAAACAAACAAACAAAAAAAACCCCACCTGGGTGGCTTAGTCAGTTAAGTGTCCAACACTTGGTTTCAGCCCAGGGGATGATCTCACAGTGGTAAGATCTGTGCTGACAGCAAACAGCCTGCTTGGGATTCTCTCTCTCTATCTCTCTCTCAAAAATAAATAAATAAAAACAAAATAACTTAAAAATAAATTAAAAGAAGCTCAAAAGACCTATAAAAAATGGACAAAACCAAACTACATCGTCTATGTGGGTAGTAAAACTACAAAGACGCATAGGGAAGTGATTATTATGAAAGTCAAGATAATGGTTATTTTGGGGGGCAGAGTGATGTGACTGAGAACAGCAACTGGGTAGGGGGTTCTGGGGTGTCTGGAAAAGTTGCGCTTCTTGACCTGAGTGGTGGCTTCAAGAGTGTTTGCTTTATAATAATTCATAGCCCACACATTTGGTCTGTGTGGTTTCCTGTGCCTGGGTTTTATTTTATAATAACTTTTAATTCTAAAATACAGAAAGGAAAACTGTGAAATTGGAGTTAATGTGTTTCGTTAACACTATAAAATGTATCCAATTTATTCATTGGAAACTTGAGTTTTCATAAAAACGTTATTGCTCATAAAAACATTTTTTCTCGCTTTGATCAAATCCCTGAGTGTGCCCAGAGATTGTCGAGAAATCGGTCAAGTATAGACTGAATATTATTCAAGATTAAGTAATTTCAAGAGCAAAAGTGCTCTTTTTGAAATCCTTCCAAATGTATTACAGCAACAACACAAATACATATATAGTTTTTAATATGGGTGTGGAAGCATTTTAATGTTTAATATAATGCAATGGGATTTTTAATTTGAAACAAGCCTGGAGCTTACAAAGTTCTTGAAATGGCCTGGAACGGGTGCCATCCGATGACTTGGAACTGGATATAACTGGATATGTCGCCATGACTCTACACAACCTTATGTTTAGTGCAGTAGTTAGGCATTTCAACTGTGGGACTAACCTCCTGGACCTAAGGCCCAACTCTACCGCTCATTAACCGTGTGGTCTTGGACAAGTTCCTTAATCCCTTGTTCTGGATCTGTAAAGTGGGAATGATACGAATATCTACTTCATAATATTATTGTGAGGATTAAACCCTTTACTAGATATAAAATGTTAGATGGGGCACCTAGGCAGCTCAGTTGGTTAAGCATCCAACTCTTGATTTTGGCCCAGGCCATGATCTCACAGTTAATGAGATGGAGCCCCACATTGGGCTTGCTTTCTCTCTCTCTCTCTCTCTCTCTCTCTCAAAGAAAGAGAGAAAGAAAGAAAGAAAGAAAGAAAGAAAGAAAGAAAGAAAGAAAGAAAGAAAGAAAGAAAAAAGTTTTTAAAAAGCTTTAAATCTTGGGTTTTACCAATTTGACAATAAATTTCATATATTGGAAAAAAATAAAAAATTAAAAAAATTAAAAAAAATAAATCTTGGGTTTTATACGAAAGAGACCACAGATTGCATTATGACACATAAACTAGCCTTTGATACTGTGTTAATCATTGGCAATCCCTGTGGCAATCCAGAGTAATTGAAACAATTTAGTTAGTTTATAGGTCATGTCATAGTTCAGTTACTTTTCATATGTAGACCCAGCCAGTTTCAGAAGAAAAGAGAAAGCATTTTCAACTATGGTAAATGAATCAGAAGAAAAATATATTACTAATTCCAGTAAGTAATTACCTTTTTTATTTTTTTAATATTAGCTTCTTATACTGTTTGCTGTTCCTGTCATTTTTCTATTCCTGTTCCCCCTTTAGTGATGATCTCTTTCTAGGGATATTCTTGTCCCCAATGTCACCACTAGGAAAAAGAACAGGCTGTAGGAGTATCTTAAATCCTTTATTCACTGCTGTATCCCCAGAAATTAGCACAATGCCTTAAACAGAATTTAATTGGGCCATCTTAAAATAATTCATCTTGAATTAATTATTAAGATGGACTTGGATATTTCACTCAGAAAAAAAAAAAAGCAACTTATCCTGATACAGATTTGAAAATGTCCTTTCTGTACCCAAGCAACTCCAGCTTGGTGGCCCAGGTACTCCAACTCCTGGTGGCCGCCCTCTTCCTAAAAGTCCATGCATCAACTCTGCAAGCACTGCTCAATAGTCATCTTACTGTTTTCTACATGTGAGTCTTACCTTCCCAAGAAAAATGCATTCTCCTTAAGGATACAAAACATTTCTCATCAACCTCACTCTGGATTACTGGAAAGAGATGATTAAACACCTAAAGCCTAATGGTTAGAGGACACTTTCTAAAGATTGAATTTTCATTTATATACATATCTTCATGTAGAAATCAATAAAAGACTTTCAAAAACAAGTGTATGTAATAGAAATATTATTTCAAGATGAGAAGAAAATGTAAGATTTCTGACTTTAAAAAGAGCATGTTAGGGGCGCCTGGGTGGCTCAGTCGGTTGAGCGTCTGACTTTGGCTCAGGTCATGATCTCGCTGTCCATGAGTTCAAGCCCCATGTTGGGCTCTGTGCTGACAGCTCGGAGCCTGGAGCCTGTTTCAGATTCTGGGTCTCCCTCTCTCTCTGCCCCTCCCCCACTCTGGCTCTGTCTCTCTCTCTCTCTCT
>NW_024414359.1:0-2069 GCF_014898765.1 Herpailurus yagouaroundi | reverse complement strand
TTTTACAGACTCTAAGTCCAGTGATAATGCTTAGAGACTTTGGAATCCAAAGGACTTTGCTGACGATGTGCTGAAGAGGCCGAGGATTCTGCAAACTGAATCCCAGGAGATACTAGACAGAGTTTTCCTCGGGTCTCCAAGGCCACATCACACCCTTAAAGATTAAAATGCTTTAGGGGCGCCTGGGTGGCGCAGTTGGTTGAGCGTCCGACTTCAGCCAGGTCACGATCTCGCGGTCCGTGAGTTCGAGCCCCGCGTCGGGCTCTGGGCTGATGGCTCGGAGCCTGGAGCCTGTTTCCGATTCTGTGTCTCCCTCTCTCTCTGCCCCTCCCCTGTTCATGCTCTGTCTCTCTCTGTCCCAAAAATAAATAAACGTTGAAAAAAAATTAAAAAAAATAAAATAAAATGCTTTAAGGTAAATGACATTCCCCAATCAAGGCATGATGTGGAAACGAGAGGCAAGGGAGAAAAGTGAAAAAATCCTAATAAATAATGTGGCCTCTCAGCATTAACACAGAGCAGCCAAGTAGGAACTCTGTAGTAAAGCAAAATATTAAGAAAATGCATATGCTGTTCTGCACTAAAACACTTCATATCAAGCGTCCGTGCAACTAAAAGAAAAAAAGGGTTTAATAGTACAAAGGGAAAAAGCAACGATAAGAAAACATATAAAACTATTATTATCCTGTCCATCCCTTAGACAAAGGAGCACAAACACAAATACTTGTGACTTCCTGGGGAGATAATTATTATTAAGGCTCAGTGAGGAAAGAGGTGACTGAGGTTTTGCAAGAGTGCAAAAGTATCAAGTCAGAGGTCACATACGCACTTACTTCATATGCCAGGCCCCCGCCAACGTTCAGAACGCTCCTAAAATCTGACGATCCTCCCTCATTCAAAGATGAATGTTTTCTGTACTTGCGACTAGATAAATCTTATTACCAGTCCTAAGAGTCCCCTAAACGCTTTTGCAGGCAGTTCTGCACGAATACTTGAAAGTCTCAATAGGTTGGACCTTTTTACTCCCGAAATCTGGGCACTGTTTCCACTTATAAAGACTTACAGGACTCCATGAGAGTACTTTTAAGGCCCTTTAAGATACCGTCTTTGAACACGTTGCTCCATCGTCTGGATATACGTGTTGGAAAGTTCTCCGCTGGAAGGGTATTGTGAGGCGATGGGCTAGGTGACTGCCGAAGCATCAAGAACGGCATTTCGAGTTCAAAGCTGAAGACTCCAGGCAGTAGGCTTTAGGAGTATAGCCCGTCCCTGACGGGCTTAAAACGGCACCCCTTTACTTTCAAACACACAGCGCGACGGGCCATTTTACCTGTCCTACCCGTCCCGGTCAGGTCTAGGACGTGAGAGGCTTCCAGGGCTCCAGGCGCTGTTCTATATTTAAATCAAAACTCTCTGCAAGGCGACTTCGGGGACCCCTCAGTGTGCCCTCCCGGAGACGGGTGCCCAGGGCCCCTCTCCTCCCCGCCCCGGACAAGAGTGCCTCAAGGGCCCCCGCAGGGTCTCCGTGCCGGCCGTCCCCAGCCCCCGAGACCCGCGCAGTCCCCGCGGACCCCGACGCCTCGCGGCACACGCGACCGCGCGGGGTTGGCCAGGGCGAGGCGCAGCCCCCAGGGACGAGGGTCTGCGGCGGCAGCCCCCTCCCGCGGCCCCGGGGCTCTCCATCTCCGAGTCCCGGCGGCGCGGCCTCGGGGCCCTCGGCGCCCCAGCCCGGCCCTTCCCGTCCGGCCCCGGAGCCCAGGCCGCCCCTCGCCTGCGGTCCCTCCGCGCGACCGGACCCTTGGTAACTTACTGGGGCGGTGCTAGGGTCGCGCCGAGGGGGCGGTGGTGGGCGAGCGGCTCCGGGAGGCTGAAGGAGCGGCCGCCGCCTCGCTGGTCCGCGCGGAGAGGAGCGCCCCGGGCCGCTGCGCTGCAGAAGGCGGGCTGGGCACGTGGGCGCCCCTCTGTGTAGCCGTGCGGGGGGCGGGGCGCGGGGCAGGGCGGGGCCGCCTCCTCCCTCCCCCGCGCCGGCCGCCCCCCGTCCCGGCCGCGCGGGCCAATCCCCGGGGTTA
>NW_024414358.1:0-3147 GCF_014898765.1 Herpailurus yagouaroundi | reverse complement strand
TATATATATATATATATATATATGTATATATATATATATATATATATATACTTTTTAAAATACAATTTCAGTGATTAAAATCACTTACATGCACTGGTCCTCCAGCAAGAGACCTCATCCCTGCTACTCTAATCTTTCACCACAGGTCCTCTCCCATCCACCCATCTACACCTCTGCTAGAGATAGACTGCATTTCTTACTGCCAAATGCACTCCATAGCCCATTGCTCTGTGTTCTGCGTTTGTAAGTTTCTCTCCCATCTGCAACATGCTCCTTCCCCCACAGCCTGCACTTTTAGACCCAACTCCTATGTCACTTTACCCAGGAGCCCTCTCTGACCACCCTGATCATCACTATGGTTTCTCTCCTCTGAAATGGGATGTTTATAACCTAGGCTTTGCAAATGAGTGTATAGTTCTGATTGTTCTAGATTATTGGCTCCTGTTTTTGTGAATTAGTCTTATCTTGGAAACCAGACAGTTAAGTGTCTGGAGAGCAAGAAGGCAACAATGACTCAAATGTCTTTGTACTTTTGACACTGCCCATCTTAGGGATGAACACAAACTAAAGGCTCACCATGCCAGCAGGGTGGAGGACTGGATGTTGGAGGAGGGACCAAAATAGCTTCTTCAGAGATTTTGAGCACAGGGGTTTTTTGGCTGTGAGACTGCTGTTACCAGGGTAAGATTCTGAAGGAAATTCAGAAATTCAGTTGTTGGGGAAATATGCCAATAACCACAGAGGTCAAGCAGGTAGCATAAATGTATAAATAAATGGGAAGAGAATAGAAGTGTTGGGCCCTGGGAATGAATTAGAAAACTACTGGCCTGATAAAGGTTTCAAACTTCAGGTTAAATAAAATAATAACAAACAAAAACAAGCTTCCTTCAGGCAAACAACATATATCCAGAGTAGATGAATAGATTTAATCATGATCAGCAACTAGTTTATCACCTTAAGTCAGAAGTAGCCACTAACTAACCCCTCTCTGCAGGTAGTCATATCCATGAGGAGACAGAATTCTCAAAACAGTTCTAGAAAACCAACTTTTAAGGAGCTCAATAAGTGAATCTCATTAGTATATCTCCATGGAAGGCAGTGTTTATATCTCTTCCCACCTATCTGTAAGCTTGAGGCCACACAGACTGGGAAGCATTCCTTCCTGCCTCCTACAATCTCATTGAAAGATGTCACCTTGCCCTTTTCCTCCTATAAGCCATGGTCCCCTTCATATACTTCTGATTCCCCATCACCCAATGCCTGTTAATATCAAAGTTCTCCATTCCCAAGCCATAACCAGACTCTGCCCTCCCTAAGCTCATGTGTGCTTCTCAGCTATATTTCCAGTACAGGGAGGGGAGTTAGTGGAGATTCCTCTGTCCCAGCCACTCTTCCTCAAAAGGTGCACTATATCCCTAAACACTCAGAAATTCAGTTGTGGGACAGGTGACCAGATAGTTGTAAACGACAGAGTCAAGACATCAGGCTGGTGTAGGGTGTGCAGACTGAGGACAAAGTGGAGGCATAGACACTGTCTATGAGATGACACTTTTAGTCCCAGGCTCTGTAACCATTACAGACAACCGGACTCCCTCATCTACAGAGTAAATCACCATATACGCTTCCCTAAGTCTTTGACACTGCATGTGCCTTGTGAAACAGAAGGTCTTTGTGATGCAGTCTGGTGGCCTAGTTCCATCATCTATGAGGTGGAGATGACAAGGCATAGCATTAGGAGTCATCAGGCACCAGGACTCTGAATGCCTAGATATAGGGATGGTTGGTCTCCTCATGCTAATGAGGTTTAGACCATGTTGAGAAGTACTTTTGTTCTGTGGGATTTCGAGTATACCTTATATGTCTATGTCTTCATCTTCATCATTCTCCTAATTATCTGGCAAGTAAAAAGGAGTTACCATGGATTAAGGCTAGAACCTCAAAGGAGCTGCTGCCCGGTAGGGAAACGTTATGACCATGATTAAACTAATAAGCCTCAGATAAGCTTTTAAGATCTCAGAGTCTCTCCTTTTACCACCCCCACCCCCAATTTTCATACCATGCATTCAGTAACTCTCATGTGGTACTTCTCAGAGACTAAAAATAATTCATTACCAGACCATCCTCCAGTGTAGTCTAGTTGAAATTAAACACCTCTCAATGTGGCTTGGGTTGAGACCTAGATGAAATGGATTCTAAATCCCTGGATCTCAGACTACCTCCCAAAAAGTGGGATTTTTCTGGTTGGTAGTCTGTATAGGCATTTTTTAACACAAATCTGTTGGCTATTATACCTACACACTCTTTAATCTGTCCCACTCTTTCTCTTGCTTCATCATAAACCTCATGCATAACTTGGGAAATAAATGAGAGGTATCGAGTATGGAAAATCCTCAAAATAAATAAGAAGCAAGCAGAGAAGAGAAATGTTGAGGTGAAATGAGTATGGAAAGGGAAGTTAGAAAAGTCAATAAAATATAGACATACATAGAAAGGGATTGGGAAATGTATATTAGCTTTGTCTTATTTTGTTTTTAAAACAAATTTTAATGTTTATTTTATTTTTGAAAGAGAGACACAGAGCATGAGTGGGGAAGGGGTAGAGAGAGAGGGAAACACAGAAATCAGAAGTAGGCTCTAGGCTGAGATGTCAGCACAGAGCCCAATGCAGGGCTCGAACCCACATACTGTGAGATCATGACCTGAGCTATAGTTGGATGCTTAACTGACTGAGTCACCCAGGTGCCCCAGCTTTGTCTTATTTTAAAGATGACCAAAAAAAAGTGTCCCATCTTCATACTCTTAACATTTTCTCTTTAAGCGTCACCGAAGAGTCAGGATAAGAGATGCAGCATTTAGAGGTAAGGTTCCAACTCTGTTCTGACTCCCCTCACCATGGGCAAAATTCCCTTGATGTGTGTCTCTCTATGACTCTTGGTGCCAGGAGCCAGGTTCTCTAACCACTGAAGGGTCCATTTGCCCCAGCTGACGAATTCTTCCAGATTTTCTTGGGATATCAGAGGCTGGGAATGTTCCAAAATTCACCTTACCCCAGCTCCTGGGAATGATGAATGAGGAATTAGAACAGAAGCCCTTTCCTGTGTCATTTACTAGTTTTACAATCCTACGGAAGTCACTTCATCGATCACT
>NW_024414357.1:0-1018 GCF_014898765.1 Herpailurus yagouaroundi | reverse complement strand
CCAATGCCCCAGCCAGGGACCTTTTCTTGGATTTCACCCTCTCTCCCCATCTTCAGCCAGCCAGTCCCAGGGCAGGTTCACTCGGCCTCCTGGGCTCCCCCCCACCCCAAGTCCACACCCCCTCCCTTTCCCAAAGTCCCCCCTGGTGCAAACGCCTCAGTCCCACCCCGACGGCCTCCCTGGACTGAAGGCCCCCAGTTTTATATTTCCTCCAATCCATGCTCCATATGAAAGCCAGAGCCATCTTTCCAAACCCGCAACTCACCATGACTCTCCCTGGCTTGAAGCCCTTCCATGGCTCCCTAGTGTCCTCAAGACAAACTCCCTCAAGCGGCCAAACACCTGGCCACAGCTCATTTCCCACCGCTCCTTGCCTGGAGCTCTACACTCCATCCACCCCGACCGCATTTTCTTTGAGTTCCTCTAACAAGCCATTTCTCTGTCACCTTCTGGGTGAGGGCCCCCGCTCCGCTTAGTCACCAGATCCAGGAAAGTTTGTGGAATGAACAGATTACAATAGTCAAAGCAACAACTCCCATTTGTTGACGGCCTCCATTGTGCCAAGCGCTTTCTACGCATCGTCTCTTTCAATCCTAGTCCCAATTGAAAGACGAAACAACAGGCTCAGAGAGGGCTGCGGTGGTAAAAGCTGAGACTCCAGAAACCTGAGCGCCAACTCGTAACCTGGCGGCTCGGCCTACCTGGGCCCAGGCCTCAGGCCGGGCGTGCAAGAGCGGCGGGGAGGCCCGCCCGATCACCAGGTTCAGGAATTGTGACTTAGCTAGCGGCTGCCGAGGGAGACGCGCGCGAGACTGCCCCCTGCGGGCCGGGAGGCCCAATCCCCGGCTCCGCCGCGCCCGTTGCCCGTGGCAACGCCGCGCGCGCCCCGCCCCCTCCCCGCCCGCCGGCCCCGAGACCCCGGCGGGGCCGCCTGCCCGTCAGCCCCGCGGCCAGCCAATCCCACCGCGCAGGGGGCGGGCCTCTTGGGCCTCGCTCAACCCCCGGCGCTCCCCTCTCC
>NW_024414356.1:0-1555 GCF_014898765.1 Herpailurus yagouaroundi | reverse complement strand
GGCGGGGGCGACCGGGGGCGGCGGCGGGGAGGTCCTGGCGGGCGCAGGGGTGCGCCCGGGCTGGGAGAAGATGCCCGGCGCGGGGGCGGCCCCCGGGGGCGCGGCGCCCGCGTCCCCGGCATCCCACTCGTAGCCCCTCTGCGACAGCTTATAGTGGATGTACTTCATGACTATCTCCCGGTTATCATACCCTGTTCTCCCAGCGTGCGCCATCCTGCCCCCGAGGAAAAGCAGCCGGGGACCAACAGCACCTCTCGCCCCTGCTCCCGCCCCACGGCCCCGAAAGAATAGTTATAATCCAGCTATTTTATTGGATGTGCTTCGCATTCTTGGATGAGGGGGTGTCTTCAGTCACGCGGAACACTTGATTCTGGTGTTTCCCTCTTGGCATGAGATGCAGGAAATTTTTACTTAAATTCCTTTCGGATCTTTATTGCATGAGGCACATTATTATTAATTATTGTTAATATCAGTCTGCTTCCTCTGTGATGCTGAGAGGTTAAAAAAAAACAAACAAACTCAAAACTAAGTCAAAATCAGGTGCACTTTCCTTTTAAACACTGGGTGGAAGCCGGGCATATACTGCAAGTTACACGGCTGAAAAGAATGTATTAAACTGCCTGGAAATTCAACTCACTCGAACGCACTTAAAGTTAAAATCTCAAAGGTGTTCCATTGAAAGTTACATTAAACCCATTTCCTGTGCAAAGAACTTACTTGTATTTTTTAAGGACAGCATGATCCTCTGTCAAGTCTCCTTTTTTGTGAAAACAAAACAAATGCGTAAGGCAAAGATTCCGTCGATCTCCAGAACTCTCCAGGTATAGCTGCTCTGAAACTTCCAAATGAATCAGGAGTCGGGGGTGGGGTGCGGTGGGGACAAATGAGGAGAATTTCCAGTTGGATTCCAGACTTCTCCTTCACAGAAATGTCAATCCGCAGGAATCCCGACCGGAGAGCTCAAGAGCACGAGGAAAAAAAGGCAGCGGCGGCAGATGAATTACAATTTTCAGTCCGGCACTGGCAGAAGTCCTGCGATTTCCCCCCTCTCGGCAATTTACACACGCACGCACACGCGCGGGCACAGACATGGATCTCTGTCCGCGGGACCGCTTCACGCCTCCACGGGAGACGGACAGGGACGGGCGGCCGGTGGACGAGCCGGGCACGGGGGCAGGAATCCTCTTCGGATTAAACTCCGACCAGCAAATGCATTTTCCGAAAAGCTGCTTGATAAATGAAGGCAGGACGCGCCCGGCCCGCCGGTGCCGAGCGCGAGAAGCCCGCGCTGTGTGTGGTGCGGCGGCGGGGTGGGGAGAAGGCGGCGGTGGGGGAGGGTTTTATTTTTTCCCTCTTTTCCTAAAAAGGATGACTGCTACGAAGTTCTCCCCCCTGGACCCCCTCTTCCGCTGCACCCCACCGGCGCACCCCGCCTCCGGGCTGCGCACCCTTTCTCCTCCTCCTGCTCCTGCGCGGCGGCGGCGCTGGCGGCGGCCGCCCCCTCCGCGCTCCCGCCGCGCACCCGCTCTGGGCGATGACGGCCGCGCCGGCGGGG
>NW_024414355.1:0-1298 GCF_014898765.1 Herpailurus yagouaroundi | reverse complement strand
GCCTCTTCAATCCAAGCCGTGGTGGTTTCCATTTTGTTATGCATTTCGTTTAAAGCGTTTTTCAGCTCTTCATGACTGTTCCTTAGTCCCTTGATCTCTGTAGCAAGAGATTCTCTGCTGTCAGCTATACTGTTTTCAAGCCCAGTGATTAATTTTATGACTATTATTCTAAATTCACTTTCTGTTATATTATTTAAATCCTTTTTGATCAGCTCATTAGCTGTTGTTATTTCCTGGAGATTCTTCTGAGGGGATTTCTTCCGCTTGGTCATTTTGGGTAGTCCCTGGCATGGTGAGGACCTGCAGGGCACTTCCCCTGTGCTGTGGTGTATAACTGGAGTTGGTGGGCAGAGCCGCAGTCAGACCTGATGTCTGCCCCCAGCCCACCGCTGGGGCTACCGTCAGACTGGTGCGTGCCTTCTCTTCCCCTCTCCTAGGGGTGGGATTCACTGTGGGGTGGGGTGGCCTGTCTGGGCTACTTGCACACTGCCAGGCTTGTGATGCTGGGGATCTGGCGTCTTAGCTGGGGTGGGTAGGCAAGGTGCACAGGGGCAGGAGGGGCAGGCTTAGCTTGCTTCTCCTTAGGTGATCCACTTCAGGAGGGGCCCTGTGGCAGCAGGAGGGAGTCAGATCCGCTGCCGGAGGTTTGGCTCCGCAGAAGTGCAGAGGTGGGTGTTTGCGCTGAGCGAGCAAGTTCCCTGGCAGGAACTGGTTCTCTTTGGGATTTTGGCTGGGGGATGGGCGGGGGAGATGGCGCTGGCGAGCGCCTTTGTTCCCCACCAAACTGAGCTCTGTTGTCAGGGGGCTCAGCAGCTCTCCTTCCCTTTGTCCTCCAGCCTTCCCGCTTTCTGAGCAGAGCTGTTAACTTATGACCTCCCAGACGCTAAGTCGCGCTTGCTGTCGGAACACAGTCTGTCAGGCCCCTCCGCTTTTTGCAGGCCAGACTCGGGGGCTCTGCTTGGCTGGCGAGCCGCCCTTCCTCCCCGGCTCCCTCCCGCCAGTCCGTGGAGCGCGCACCACCTTGCTGCTCTTCCTACCCTCTTCCGTGGGCCTCTCGTCTGCGCTTGGCTCCGGCGACTCCGTTCTGCTAATCCTCTGGCGGTTTTCTGGGTTATTTAGGCAGGTGTAGGTGGAATCTAAGTGGTCCGCAGGACGCGCGGTGAGCCCAGCGTCCTCCTACGCCGCCATCTTCCCTGGTCTCCTTCTCCATTTCTTTACTTTCATATTATGTGTGTCTTTCAAAGGAAAACTGAGTCTCTTCTAGGCAGTATATAGTTTGGTTTTGTGTTTCTGGTTGT
>NW_024414354.1:0-1619 GCF_014898765.1 Herpailurus yagouaroundi | reverse complement strand
ATTCCCATTTCTTCACTTGACTGTCGGTGTGTGTTTTGTCTCACAGTTGAGTGATTGGCCTTGTGCAGGAGAAGCTCATCAGTCAACCTGGCCTGAGCTCCTCTGGTCTCTTAAACCTTTGTGATTGTTCCAGTTCCTGTCTTTTTTCTTGGTGGCTTCCTGTGGTTGAGGGTATGCCAAGAGCCATCAGTTTCCCAAAGGCATGGGAAATTGCCACTTGCCTTTCAGGTTCCCGATAAACTATTAGTTGCCTACTCCTTCCAGCTCCCTTAGGCTAGTTGGAAGGCCAGTCATCAAGCAGCAAGTGGGAAAGTTAGGACATTGAATATACGATCTAGCCTCTGTTGGGGAGAAACCAGGAGATGGGTTTTTTGCTTACATATTCTGTACTGAAACAAGGGAAATTCTGCATTGCTGTGAATACTTTCGCACCCAAATACAACGTCCACCTTTTTTTCAATTGTCCCAGGGACTACCACATTTCATCATTACATAGAGATGGTGATTTGGGCTCCAGTCCCTGGAATGGCAGCTGAAAGAGTTGTGATGCTAGATATGTGGACAAGCTCCTTTCAAGAAAAAAACTGCAGATTTGATTTTACTGTTTAAAGTGTCCCCTCCCTGTGCTTTATCAGGGTATCAGGAGGATCCCAGTCAGCTACCACATGTAGGCTAATTAGAAGCCAGAATCTTAGGCAGCATCTAGGCAGATATGCACTCCTATTTCTTCCAGGTGGTAACTGGGAAATGGGCATTTTTACCTACACCCACTGTGCTGAATCTGGGTGCACAGATACAGGAAATCCTTGTAAGCCCATTTAAAAAATGCTTGTTTGCTATAGTCCCATGAGACTCCTCAGTGCATGCCCTATTGGCTTTCAGAGATAGTTGCTTTGATCCTTCACCCCTCAAGTGGAAGTTCTAAAATTTGGGCTATTAGGTGGGTAGGCAAGCTGCTTTCAAGGATATGCAAGTGACTTAGTTATATTGTTTCAGCAAGCTGGAAAAAGAGGGCAGGAGAAGAGCCCCGTGGCTCTTCTGGGCTCCAGAGAAGATCACAGTCAGCTCTAAAATTCAAGCTGATTAGAAGCTGAATATTCAGGCAGCAACTGGGAATGTATGCAGGGCAGTCTTCTTCAGTGAAAACTTGGGAGATAGAGATTTTTGTCTGCTCTCTCTGTGCTGAGCCCAAAGGGATAGCTAGGGGGAGTGTTCATGTACCTGGCAACAGCTGCTTCCCTGTTTGCTATACTTCAGTGGAACTTGTGAATCCAAGACCCACCGGCTCTCAGTGCTAGGTAATTTAGATAGATCTATGTCCCTCAGGTGGCATTCTCAAAAGTTGGGGCACTAGACATGTGGTCTAAACCCTTGTCTCCTCAGGGAGAAATAGGAGTTGGGGGTTCCCTACTGATTAAAAAGCAATAGGCCAAGGTAGGGTTATGGTAAGAGTGTGTCACAGCCTTTCCTATCCAATTTGATGTGGGTATTTTCTTTGTCACCTAGTATGTAGGAGTTACTCAACTAATTTATGGGTTTCTCTTGGAAGGAATTAACCTTTGTGTAGTTGTATATTCAGTTCATCTATAGAAGATTCAGGAACTTCTTGGGGCGCCTGG
>NW_024414353.1:0-1178 GCF_014898765.1 Herpailurus yagouaroundi | reverse complement strand
TCAAGAATTTCCAGCAACTGAAAGCCATAATCATCACAGATTTCCTCAAGTTCTATGTTGCTTTTAGGAAACAGATAACCTAAAAATAGATACATGAGGATTTGCTTGAATTTGACACAGTAACTTTGTGCCTATACAAAAGCCTACAAAAGCCCAAACTGAGCAAGAGAGGAGTATTAGAAGCTTTTCCAATAGAGGTAAAAAAGGAAGCACAAATATGTCTTAAGTAGGAACAAGATTTTTTAAAGAAGGGAGAAAAAGCTAGAAATCCAAAAAGACTGAGACAAGGAGAACTTTTTTAGAGAGTGGCCTAAAGCCATCTTGACTGGCATTTTCCTAATCTGGACCTCTTTCTTTACTTTTGCCACTTTTCCATTCTGAATTTGTCTTCATCTTGCACGTTCCTCTCTATCACAACTCACTGACAGAACTGGACTTGAGATCAGAAGAACAACTGATTAATATTACTGTTATGCTCTGAATTTTTGTCCCCCCAAATTCATATGTTGAAGTCCCTACTCCCTGAATTTCAGAGTTTAACAGTATTTGGAGATGGGACCTTAGACAGGTGATTAAAGTAAAATGAGCCTCTTAGGGTGGGGCTTAAGCTCATCTCATCGGTGTCCTTATAAGAAGAAATTTAGACACAGGGACACAAGGGATATGTATACAAAGAGAAAAGACGACTAAGGACACAGCAAGAAGGCAGCCATCTGCAAGCCAAGAAGAGAGGCCTCAGAAGATGCCAAACCTTCTAGCATCTGGGTCTTAGACTTCCTGCCTTCATGTATCTGTCTATACCTTTAAAGCAGACATAGTCACAACTAACCTTACCTACACAGAATTGTTAAGGTAAATTATAACATTAAAAAAAAACTACAAATAGGGTTATACAAATGTGATACCTAAGATTGGTTACTATGAGAATTATTTCCCTGGTGCTCTCCCATTCTTGTGTTTAAAGCTGGCTATGGCGTCAGGAGGCATTAATATGCCCACTACTGTCACTGAGAGTCAGAGGTTTCCAGCTGCTATGCTGCAAGGTGGGGATACCTGACTTGTTTGTGCTCCTTGGTTCAAGTCATTGACAGTTGAGGATAAAGAGAGGTAAACATTAAGTATGAGTAAGAGAAAAGGTTCTCTAGCCCACCTCATTTTCCCCAAGTCTGAAAATAATA
>NW_024414352.1:0-1147 GCF_014898765.1 Herpailurus yagouaroundi | reverse complement strand
TAGATAGGTCTTGTTGTGTGTTTGTTTGTTTGCTTGCTTTTTTTTCTCTTGTCTATTCTGACATCCTACCCAATGTCTTTTGATTGGAGCATTTAGTCCATTTACATTCAGAGTAGTTATTGATAGATATATATTTAGTGCCATTTTATTAGTTGTTTTGCCATTGTTTCTTGATGTTTTCTCTGATCCTTTGTTGTCTGTATGACTTTTGGTCTTTCATTTCCACTCAAGGAGTCTGATTTAAATATTCTTTTCTTTTGACTGGTGGTACATTTATTTATTTATTTTTAATATTTATTTATTTATTTTTAAATTTAAGCCCAAGTTAGTTATCTTATAGTGGAATACAGTTTCAGGAGTAGAATTTAGTGATCCATCAAGTACAAAAATACCCAGTCCTCATCCCAAGTGCCCCCCGTCATGCCCATCACCCATTTAGCCCATTCCCCTATTCACTAACCCTCCAGGAACCTTGCGTTTGTTCTCTATATTTAAGAGTCTCTTATCGTTTGACTCCCTCTCTGTGTGTATCTTATTTCTGCTTTCCTCTCACTATGTGTATCAGTTTTATTTCTTAAATAACACAGACGAGAGAAATCATATGATGTGTATCTTTCTCTGACATATTTTGCTTAGCATAATAGAGTCCGGTTCCATCCATGTTGTTGTGAATAGCAAGATTTCATTCTTTTTGATCGCCGAGTAATATTCCATTGTATCAATGATACCACATCTTCTTCATTCATCAGTCAATGGTCATTTGGGCTCTTCGCATAATTTAGCTAATTTTGATAATGCGTCTGTAAACATTGGAGTGCATGTGCCACTTTGAGTCAGCGTTTGTGTATCCTTTGGATAAATACCTAGTAGTGCAATTGCTGGGTCATTGTGGAGTTCTGTTTTTAGTTTTTGTGATAAATCTCCATACTCTTTTCCAGAGTGGCTATACCAGTTTGCATTCGTACCAGCATTACAAAAGGGTTCCCTTTCTCTGCATCCTTGCCAGCAAGTGTCGTTTCCTGAGGTGTTAATTTTAGCCATTCTGATAGGTGTGAGGGGATATCTCCTTGTGGTTTTGATTTGTATTTCAGTGATGACGTGTGAGGTTGAGCAACTTTTCATGTGTGACCAATCTGGATGTCTTCTT
>NW_024414351.1:0-2461 GCF_014898765.1 Herpailurus yagouaroundi | reverse complement strand
GAAACTTAACAGGAACCCATGGGGGAGGGGAAGGAAAAAAAAAAAAAGAGGTTAGAGTGGGAGAGAGCCAAAGCATAAGAGACTGTTGAGAACTGAGAGCAAACTGAGGGTTGATGGGGGGTGGGAGGGAGGAGAGGGTGGGTGATGGGTATTGAGGAGGGCACCTTTTGGGATGAGCACTGGGTGTTGTATGGAAACCAATTTGACAATAAATTTCATATATAAATAAATAAAAAAAAAGAGTTTCAGATAAGTCACTCTTTCCAATATTGGGAATACTTAGAGTTGTTTGTTGTTTTTGATAGAAATCTTGAAAAATTTTACATTTCTATGTTTAATTCTGGTTTTTAAATTTAAAAAAGTATTTATAGTTCCTGAAATTCTACAGGGATATAGTCTCATTGTAACTCTTTTGAACCAGTCACCTTTCCTGCCATTTCTCTGGGAAAATTCAGGAGTTGAGGAGAAGATGCCTTCCTTAGCTAGAAATTTTAAGTCAAGATTTTTGATGTATAATTTTCATATAACAGAGTTTACTCTGTATTGTGCACTGTTCTATGGATTTCAAAGATGCTTATATTTGTATATCTATCACCACAATGAAACTACATAACAGTCCTACCACTCCCCGAATTCTTCCTGCTGTTTGCAGCTTACCCCTCCCTGGACCCTTGGCACCTGAAACCATTGCTTTCTTTGTTGTCTTGGTAGTTTTGCCTTTTCCAGAATTTCATATAAACAGATTTACAGTATGTAGCTGTTTGAATGTGACTTATTTCATTTAGCATAATTCATTTGGGATTCACCTAGTTGTGTGTATCAATAGTTTATTTTTATTGTCGTATAGTATTCCAGTGTATCGGAGTATCACAATTTGTTCATTCACTCACTAGTTGAAGGACATTTGAGGTATTTCCAGCTTTTGGCTATGACAGAAAAGATTGCTAAAATATTTGTGTTCAGGTTTTTGTGAATGTAAGGTTTTACTTGGGTTAAATATTCAGGAGTAGGATTTCCGGGTCATATGGTAGCATATGATCAACTTTATAAGAAACTGCCCAACTGTTTTTCAAAGTGGCTCTACCTTCTTCCATTCCTAGCAGCAATATATGAGTTTCATTTTCTCTGTATCCTGGGGAGCACTCTGTAGTGAGAATTAAAAAAAAAAGGTTTCAATTTTAGGTATTCTAATAGGAATTTAGTGGTATCTCATTGTGGTTTTAACTTGTATTTCTCTAATGATTAATTATGTTGAATGTCTTCATGTGCTATTTGCCATCCATATATTATTTATTGGTGCAGTGTCTGTTAAAATCTTTTCCCCATTTTTTGCAGGGAAATGCATTAGTTTGCTAAGCTACCACAACATAATTCCCAAGACTGGGTGTCTTAAACAACATAAATTTATTTTCTCATGCTTCTGGAGGCTAGAAGTCCAAGATTAAGGTGTTGGCAGATCTGGTTTCTTCTGAGGCTTCTCTCCTTGGCTTGCAGATGGCCGCCTTCTTGTTGTGTCCTCACATGGTCTTTCCTCTGTGTGTGCATACTCTTGGTGACACTGTGTTCACATTTCCTGTTATAAGGACACCAGTCATATTGGATTAGGGCCCACTCTTATGGCCTTGTTTTTAAAAGTAGGTTTATTTTGTGATTTTTAAAATTCAAGCACAATTAATGTACAGTATTATGTTAGTTTCAGGTATAGAGTATGATGATTCAACAATTCTATAGATTTCTGATGGAGGCAGACTGGGTCCAAGGACCCAAGATGGGGTGGTATCCCAGAGGACCAGCCAGGAGGGTCCTTGACTTCACACAGGATAGAAATGGAACGCAAACCAGAGAAAGTGAAAACAGAGTTTATTGAATAGGGTAAGTAACAGGTAGAGAATAGCAGATGGAGTGTCTGGGAGACTTGGAAAGGAAAGGAAGATGAGTCTCGTCATTGCTTGGAGTTAGAGGTTTATATTGGAAAGGGGTTAGGGTACATGTACCTTTAGGAATCCAGGGTAGGGTCAATGAAGGGCAAGTGTCAGGTGAACAATAGGTGTTATGCCATAAATCGTAGCAGGTAGGCGGTGCTGACAGCAGTGTCAGCCGAGGCTTGTTTGAAGCTAATGTCCTGGAACATGTTTGGGCTTTGACTCTTCTTCTGTGTTATCAGGTGTTTTGGGACCTAGGACAAAACTCAGAGAATGATTAACTTTCTTGTTTCCCCCTTGAAGTGGGAACTTAGCTTCTTTGGCTTATTCAGAAATGGGGTCTAGCAGAAAAACAGAGATGGAGCCTTTCTAAAATGGAATCCCTTCAGCTTCCCTACCTCATTTCTCAGTGCTCATCCAGGTGAGTATACTCTTAATTCCCTTTCTCTATTTCAACCCCTACCCCAAATCTCCCTTCTGGTAGCCACCAGTTTGTTCTGTGCTTAAGAGTCTCTTTTTTCTTTCTATTGTTTTGTTTC
>NW_024414350.1:0-4086 GCF_014898765.1 Herpailurus yagouaroundi | reverse complement strand
TATTCTACTTCCATCTGTACTTTCCACTTCCCTCATTCTTAGAGACAAAAAGATGGCGTTAGAAACTTTGATATGTAACAGGCTACGTGGAGAAAAGAGGTTACGTCACACCTATTTGGTTGCTACATTTAGAAACTGGTCCTGTGATTTTAACAAAATGACTAGGTAGTTGAAAGAATCCATCAGATCTGTGTTTCTGAGAAAATGAGCACATCTGAGGAAATGCAAAATGCTCTTTAGGCTCACTGACTTTAGTTGCTTTCAGAGAGAAATTTATCAGAGAAAATATTCTCACCAAATATTCTCAAGTCCAAGTATGGAATTCACTTGGGAAGGAATCTCACAGATGAGAATTGTGAGAGTCCTGTGTATCTTACATGTTTTACAGTTCTTACCTTGGAATGGCCACACTGAAGACATCATACCACACAGACCCTTTCAAAGACGATTGAGAATTTTCCTAAGACCTTTGATGACTAGTACACAGCCATACAATGTCTGGAGTTGAAACAATTTGGACGTCATAATTTGAATCAAAGCTCCTGTTCTAACATTTTGTTGTATAGAACACCTCTAATATTTGTCAAAATAGGACACACTTTCATTTCCCAATAGTGGCCATTAAGACAAAAACCTTAAATATGATTTTTTTTCTTTTGTTATAAGTTCTTTTTAACAATTTTACTCTGTTCAAATAAGACTTACTTTAAGTAGTTGCTTAGCAAAAGCTTTTAAAGCTTGGCTTTTAGCACACATCCAGGCCACTCTAATGGCCTGAAGCAATACTAAAAACCATAAAAATCAGTGAACATTCCCAAGTTTTCCTTTCGCATTATATGACAAGTTCCAGGCTCATACTCTTTAAGGCAAAAGTGTGTCAGTTCTCATTACTTTGACATTTTGTAAGGTTTATAATTAAGAGGTCACTATATAACATCCCCCCCCCAAAAGTTGTTATAAACATCACCATCACTTCAAAACTGTATTTAATACTGTGAACCAGGAAGAGAGGTAAGCATAAAGAGGCCTGTCTACTCTGCATTGCTCACAAATGAAACACTACTAAAACAGAATTCTAAAGAAAATTCTTCTGAAAGCTTTTCATAAAAATATGCAACAATACTGCTTTGGTTTCCCTGCATCCAGGAAACTAATCATAAAATTTGAACCCTCACATTACAATGCCTCAAATTCTATCTAGGGTATTCTTTTTGATTTAAAATTTAATTAGCCAACATACAGTGCAATATTGTTTTCAGGAGTAGAATTCAGTGACTCATCACTTACAACACCCAGTGCTCATCACAAGTGCCCTCATTAATAACCATCACCCATGTAGTCCCTCACCAACTTACCTCCCTCCAGCAACCATCAGTTTGCTTTCTATTCTTGAGTCTCTTGTGGGTTGTTTCCCCCTCTCTTTTCCCCTCCCCATGCTCGTCTGTTTTGTCTCTTAAATTCCACGTGAGTGAAATCATATGGTATGTCTTTCTATGATTGACATTTTGCTTTCAAAATATGTGAAAGATTTCATTTTTGGGGATGACTGAGTAATATTCCACTGTCTACCTATCCACATCTTTATCCATTTACTACTCAATGGACATTTGAGCTCTCCATAGTTTGGCTATTGCTGATCGTGCTGCTGTAACTACTAGGGTACATGTGCCCCTTCAAATCTATATTTTTATATCTTTTGTGTAAATACCTGATAGTGGAATTTTTGCATTGTAGTGCTTTCAATTTTTTGAGGAACCTCCACACTGTTTTCCAGAGTGACTGCACCAGTTTGCATTCCCACTAACAGTGCAAGAGAGTTCCCCTTTTCTCCACAGTTGTCAACAGCCGTTGTTTCCTGAGTTGTTTATTTTAGCCATTCTGACAGGTGTGAGGTGGTATCTCAGTGTGGTGTTGATTATTATTTCCCTGATGATGAGTGACATTGAGCATCTTCTCATGTGTCTATTAGCCATCTGTATTTCTTCCGTATTGTTATAAACTTTCCTCTCAGAAATGCTGTTGCTGCCTACCAACTATTTTGGACCATTATATTTTTATTTTCATCT
Organism: Herpailurus yagouaroundi; assembly: GCF_014898765.1. Lineage (NCBI taxonomy): Eukaryota > Metazoa > Chordata > Mammalia > Carnivora > Felidae > Herpailurus > Herpailurus yagouaroundi. Next base: position 2,020 of record NW_024414350.1, on the reverse strand, counting down.
TTTCCACGTTATTTTTCATTTCTTCTTTGATTTCTTCATTGACTCATTCATTCTTTAGCAGCATTTTATTTAGCCTCCATATAATTGTGTTCCTTCCAAGTTTTTCTTGTGGTTGATTTCCACTTTCATAGTACTGTTATCAAAAATGATGCATGATAGGACTTTAATCTTTTTTAATTTGTTGAGACTTGCTTTGTGGCCTAATATATGATCTAGTCCAAAGAATGTTTCCATGTGCACTTGAAAAGAATATGTATTCTGCTGTTTTATGATGGAATGTTCCGATTATATCTGTTTAGTCCATCTGGTCCAGTGTGTCATTCAAAGCCATTGTTTCCTTATTTATTTTCTGTTAGACGATCTGTCCATTGATAGAAATGGGGTATTGAAGTTCCCTACTCTTATTGTATTACTATTGATTAGTTCCTTTATGTTTGTTGTTGTTTTATATATTTGGGTGGTCCCATGTTGAGGGGCAGGATTGTTTACAACTGTTAGAACTTCTTTTCAGCCCTGTCACTGCAGAGCCTGGCCCAGGGGTTGATATCATGAATCTTAAGATTGTGGCCTAAGCTGAAACCAAATTTCAGATGCTGAATGTACTGAGGCACACAGGCGCCCCTTTGGGTACTTTATTCAAATTAATTTGTAATAGAGTTATTCTTATTTGGCTTAAAAATAAGCTTTTTGGGGCACTGGGTGGCTCAGTCATTTAAGTGTCCAACTTCAGCTCAGGTCATGATCTCACTGACAGTTCCAAACCTGCTTGGGAGTCTCTCCCTCTCTCTCTCTCCCTCTCTCTGTCTCTCTCTGTCTCTCTCTCTCTCAAAAAAAAAAAAAAAGGCCTTTCTAATTTAGTATTTTTAGACTGGCAGAAATATTGGTGCTAACCAAAATATGTGTTAAGTTTATGTGACTAGGGTTAATTTACAGTAAAAAAAAAAATCATAAAATTCACTTTAAGTTTATAAAGTATGCCTTTAGATTTGCCAGCATTAAGCATAATACAGACATCCAACTTTTTTTCTATTTGGGCTTAATAAGTAAGTTCATGTTATTATTTCTGTTCCAAAATTTGCAAACAAGAAAAATAACTCAGTATGATGACTTTTAAAAAATGTTTTATGATATTTTCATGAGTAATCCAAACATATTAAAAAATAAAAGCAAGGGATTTAGAGAGGTGTAAGTGGAATGAGATTTCTAGTGAAATTTTCAGCAATGGTTACGTTTTATGGCATGTATAGTGAAATGGTTTCCCTAAATCTTTTTGCTAACTTGAAACTTTAAAGTTTGCTAAGTTAAGTTGTGGATAGTCATTGAGTATCTAGATCATTTTCAGATAGGATAGAGTAATGAACCGATAATAATTGAACATAGGTTTATCTAGTTTTGGCTTTCTATAACAGAGAAATTGAATATATTAGTAAACATTTTCCATGGAACAAGGAAATATTTACTAAGAGGAATAACATGCTTCTGCAATTTATAATGTACTTATAAGTTTGACAATGCTAGTGTAACGATGCTAGTGTAAAATGCTAGTGTAAAAGACATCCCACAATTGCCTGCTAGGCATTTCACTAGAAATTAAGGATTTTAAGGGTTAAGAATTCTAGTAAATATGTGTAATAATATAAACTACTTAGAAATAATAAGGGTGAAAGGAAACAATTGTTTATGAAAACTAGGCAAGGAAATAAAATAAGTAATTGTTCCAGAATGAGAAAAAATGTAAAAGACAAAAATCTAAATGGATGTAAAAAAAAGTTATAAGCAGTTTGTGGAACAGCAATCTAGGGAAGGAAACTTTATGTAACATCAAACTCTCTAATAATGGATGGATTTATTTGTTGCTTTTCAAATAACTTTTAAGAGGGGCACCTGGGTGGCTCAGTCTGTTAAGCGTCCAACTTTGGCTCAGGTCATGGTCTCGCGGTTTGTGAGTTCCAGTCCAGCGTGGGGCTCTGTGCTGACAGCTCAGAGCCTGGATCCTGCTTGGGATTCTGTGTCTCCCTCT
>NW_024414349.1:0-4127 GCF_014898765.1 Herpailurus yagouaroundi | reverse complement strand
CATCTACTTCAGGTAAATTTTCCCCATGTTCCACAACCAAAGAAATATTTTATTTGCATTCTTCTACTGGTATTGCCTCTTCCCAATAGTTTGAATCAAGAAAATACTCATTATTAAAACTCTATGAATTCTCCATATTCCAGAGCAACATCTTCAAACTGTGAATAACTATAAACGTACTCTAAGACTTTGCCGGGTGTCTGCAGTATGGATAATGTGATGGAATATATTTTAAGAATCTCATAGTTTTCCTAAAACTAAAATACCTGAAATGTACTTATGATGGAGGTATCATGTTGGATCTGTTGTTACAATTCCACTTTTACAATCATTCTCCATTACTTTATGATAAAATTGTGTATCTATTACTTATTCCAAATCTTATTCTCTTGCATTTCCCTTTGAATAGATAACATTAAAACAGCTTTGAAACTTCTAGCATCAAAATACCTTTTTAATATTTAAAATGTCAACAATTATATTTTTGTGACCATTTATGTTACAAAATTGTAGGTACCATAGGTTTCCACACTATCTCAGGGGCAGGCAAGCAAAATACTGGAATACTTTTTCTATAGTTTCTAGTATCTCCATGAAGTAGAAAGCAAAGTGCGTAGTTGTGAGTAGTAAGGAAGTAAGAGATTCTGAATGTTTGAAAAGAAGTGAAATTGTTGTCTCAGAGAACGGGAGAATAAAATAATTCAGAAAATAAATAGGTAATGGGGATTAAGGAGCACACTTGCTTTGATGAGTACTGAGTGTTACATGGAAGTGTTGAATCACTATATTGTACTCCTGAAACTACTGTTACACTGTTTGTTAACTAACTGGAATTTAAATTTTATTTATTTATTTTTTTATTTTTAAAAAAAATTTTTTAACGTTTATTTATTTTTGAGACAGAGACAGAGCATGAACGGGGGAGGGTCAGAGAGAGAGGGAGACACAGAATCGGAAGCAGGCTCCAGGCTCTGGGCCATCATCAGCCCAGAGCCCGACGCGGGGCTCGAACTCACGGACCGTGAGATCGTGACCTGAGCTGAAGTCGGACGCTTAACCAACTGAGCCACCCAGGCGCCCCTGGAATTTAAATTTTAAATTATAAATTATAAATAAATAAATAAATAAATAAATAAATAAAACAAAAGAAAAGAGAAGAAAAAGAAAAAATAAAAGGAAAAGAGAAGGGAAGAGAAGAAAAACAAAAGAAAGAAAACAAAGGAAAAAAAGAAAAAAAGAAATGAAAAAATTTCACCATCTCAACTGGTTCTAAGGGTCTACTTGAGGTTGTTCCAGGAAATTCATAAATAGAGAACTGGCTTTATGCAGAATTGGGGTTTCACTACTAAAATGAATGGAAATAGCACTACAAACACTTTAAGTTGAAAGCAAACATCATATGATGATTCCAATGATATTGAAATGTAATATAAAATATATATTAAAATGTGATGATTACTTCATTCTGATGGAAGTACTCTCTAAAATATCATTATGTAAAATTAAGATACTAGTTTTACTAGTAAGTTTTATTTATTACGGTTAATAATAAATTTCAAATGAAAACTACAAAATATAAAGTTCTTCCAATAAATTTATAAACTCTGCATCTGGTTATTTTTAAGAAAAACGGTAAGAAATAACAGACTTGTTCCTTCATGTAAGTTATTATATACTTTTGTTGTGGATATCTATACAATTATAAAGATAAAGTGAATTTCAGTACTGTCAACAGTAGGAGAGGTTGAGACAGAGGTTTTACGGGAGTCCTAATAGAAACTCAAAACTAAAGTTGGTTGTAGAGAGACACCTGAAAGACACAGAAGATTTTTTTGAAAACACACAACAAACAAAAGACAATCAAATACAACCCACCTCAACCTACCCCCAAAAAACTAGTGAAAATATTTGAGAGGATTGACTATATATAAAATTATATTGAGTACTTTTTAAAAAAATGCTGATGACTAATGTTACAATGAAACATAAAATATGAAAAAATTAGGCAATTTTAACACCCGTGTTGTATAATAAAATACAAATGAAGTACCACTCACTGAATGACAATATCAAAACAAGTCCAAACACAATGTTGACATTTCATGAAAGGGAAGGGCTAAGAATATAAGAAAGCTATAACCCCCATCTTCTATGACAGGAAGCCAAATGATAATGTATAACATGGTAAATAAAATGCAACAGTGTATGGCAAGAGTTAAAATAATGAAAAGTACAGCCTCTAGACATTGGGATGATGTTTTGAGAAAAAGAGGCCAGCGAACATCTACTGAAATTTTATAAGCTCATTACACTATATGACTTCAAAATTGTGTACATTTATTACTCAGATATGGAAAAAAAGAAAAAGTACAACTGAGAAAAAAGGCCCTTAACTAAAAAAACAATAATTGTAGAACAGATAAGTGAAATAAACTTCACATATAAAGGTAGTAAAAACACAAACTTAGGTGTATGTCTATGTATACATAGTGAAAATACCCATGCCCACATAGAAAAGAGATTTTAATGGCACTTCCGATGTTTCATAGGTCACATGAAAAGGCTAACAATGAAGAATGGATTGGGTAATAGAAATTATAACATTTGTCTTCTTGAAATCTTTAAAAATATAGATACAATGCATTCTTATCACAGGAGGTGTAAAAATAAGTGTTTTAACTTGCCATCATTTGAAAATTATTTTTATGAACATGATTTGCATCAAGTTTAAATTGTGATGAAAAGGAATAAATGTGTTCAACTTCCTCTCCCCCAAGCAATTGAGGAAGATTATGACTACTTTTTTGGAAGTGATTAAGAAAAGCAGAATGAGTCACAAACGCTAGATGTTAAACAGAGCTGAAATGGTAAATTATTTCAGAGCAGATGTTAAAGGAAATGAAGCCAACATTTGAGAAGAAAGAATGGGTATTAGAGAACTGAAGTAATCTTTTTAGTGACTTTTCCTATAGTCTACTTTTGACAGACACAACCTGCCAAATCACTAACTTCATGAAAAAAGTCACTTTACACAGTGGTCCTGTTTCATTTTTCTGCATGTCAGCTGTCCGGTTTTCCCAACACCATTTGTTGAAGAGACTGTCTTTTTTTACTGGATATTCTTTCCTGCTTGGTTGAAGATTAGTTGACCATACAGTTGTTGGTTCCTGAAACTGATAGTACTTATTGACACCCACCCTCTGTAAAGTATTTCCCAAATAGGACTGAAGTATTATAAATGATAATATCCCTATTTCGTATGTTAAAAAAATCAGAAATAGAAAGGCTTTATGAATTAGCCACGATTTTACAAATCACTTGAATACTTTTGGGGAACATTTCAACCTCAGCTCTGTTTTTCCTCAGGACCCAAACCTGCACACAGCATTATGTTGCTTTATACGCTAAAAATAATTCTGTTTTTCTTTATTTGGGGGAAGAATACTGTCAAATAAAGAATGTGTACATAAAAATAAAATTTTATTAATTCTGAATATTTTCTTAGAAGGAATGTAATGTCAACTAACTCACTTATTCAAACATTCATAGTAGTGAGTTAACAGGTATTTAAAAGAAAATTTATTACTTCTTCACTTATTGAAAAACAAAACAAAACAGACTTATGATTACCGACTGTGGTAAGCAGAATAATGGTCCCCAATATATACATGTCCTGCTTCTCAATACATGTGAATGTGTAAAGTTACATGACACTGGAGAAACAAGGGTGCAGATAAAATTAAGATTGCTAATTAGTTGGCCCTGTGATGGGGAGATTATCCTGGATTATCCAGCTGGGCCTAACAGAATCACAAGGGTCCTTATAAGTGGAAGGGGATGGCAAAAGAAAAACCACCTGAGAGATGGTACCATGATGAACACTCAGCTCAGTGCTGATGCAGATGAAGTTTGGGCCGTGAACCAAGGAATGGGGCAGCTTCTTGAAGATGGAAAAGTCTAGGAAATGGACTCTTCTTTCAACCTCTAGAAGAAATTCAGTCCTGTTTGCTAACAGGCTATCAGTTTTAGCCCACTTATACTAATTTTGGACTTTCAACCTCCAGAAGAATGCAAATAAATTATTTCTTTGGTTGTGGAACATGGGGAAAATTTACCTGAAGTAGATG
>NW_024414348.1:0-3235 GCF_014898765.1 Herpailurus yagouaroundi | reverse complement strand
TTTTTTTTTTTTTTTTTTTTAATTTATTTGGAATAAAACTTCTGGTTTATGTAGCAAGATTTTCCTGGACCTGCTCAGGTCTGTTTCACACACTGGCTCACGCTAATCTTGCTGGTACACTTGTACTTGTGTCACCGCAGAATTTTTATTTATTGATTCATTTGTACAATTTTTTCAGAGAGAGTGCCAGTGGGGGAGGGGCAGACACAGCGTGGGAACCCTAAGCAGGCTGCACCCTCAGCTGCTCTCAGGGTCCAGCCCGGGACCCTGGGACCAAGTCCTGAGCTGAAACCAACAGTCGGACCCTCAACCAGCCGGGCCGCCCCGGCGCCCTGCGTCACTGCTCACGCGTGAAGGAGACAAGAGCTTCACCTCAGTGGTGGAGGTTCACAGACCTTGGTGGCTCCGCCCGCGGTCCCTGAGCAGTTTCCTGGTTCTTTGGCGGGGCGGCCACCGTGCTCCAGTCACGTCGCCGTTGCTGCCGTTGGCTCGGCTGCGTGGACACAGCTCCCCAGACTTGGAAACTAAGCGGGTGGCGCCTGGGGGGCTCAGTCGGTAGAGCCTCCAACCTCGGCTCAGGTGGCCATGTGACAGTCGCGGGGTTCGAGGTCCGCGTCGCGCTGTGTGCTGACGGCTCGGAGCCTGGAGCCTGGAGCCGGCTTGGGACTTGGGATTCTCTGTGTGTATGTCTCTGCCCCCCCCCCCCCCGCTCGCATTCTCCCTTTCTCAGAAATCAACGTTAAAAACCTTAAAAAAAAAAAAAACAGGGGTGCCTGGGTGGCTCAGTCGGTTAAGCGGCCGACTGCGGCTCAGGTCAGGATCTCGTGTGATCTGGCGTGAGTTCAAGCCCCGCGTCAGGCTCTGTGCTGACTGCTCAGAGCCTGGAGCCTGTTTCAGATTCTGTGTCTCCCTCTCTCTCTGCCCCTCCCCTGTTCACGCTCTGTCTCTCTCTGTCTCAAAAATAAATAAACGTTAAAAAAAAAAAACAAAGAAAGGAAGGAAGGAACACTTTGGCTGTGCTCAACGCCCTCTGCTGGTGCCCTTGGGAGCAGCTCCCTTGGGCCGTTCTGCGTCTGTGGCCAGTGGCCCACGTGTGTGCTCCACGTGGGCTCCAGCCCGCCACCCTGCGTGTGCACAGCCAGGCTGTTCCAGGTAGGGAGAGGGCTCCCGCGTGCCGTGGCGAACGCCCTCCGGTCCGCGGCAGTGAAGTGTGGCCACCGCCCAGCCCAGGGCCGGGGAGGGACACCACCTTGCATCCTCGGGGCGCAAGTCACCTGGGGGTTGGGGGCAGCAGGGCAGGGCCTGCTCGTGCTCGCTACACAAGTCGTGCTCGCTACACAAGTCGCAGCTCTTCCCGAAGGTGTGCAGGGACCCAGGGCAGCGGGGTAAGCTCAGCAGGTGTGGCCCCACTGCACTCTGATCTGTGACTGGTTCCTGGGTCTGGTCGTCCCAGGGGCGCGGGGCTCGCGGGGCCTGCCTGCGAGTGGCACCTGGGCCTGGGTGTGCACGGAGCGGCGCAAGCCCTGTCCTGCGGCCTCACGCACCTGCCCCAGGTCATGCAGCGCCCTCTTCCCTCTGCTGGTTGGCACACACGGCCCTGGTCGGCCTGTCCGGGGGACCTCAGAGCGCTTGGCGGGGATCCGTGACATTCAGGAAGCGGGGCAGGTGGATGCAGAAGAGGAGGACGCCAGAGGCGGACGTGCCTCCCCAACAGCAGTTGGAACCGGGAGGGGGGCAGGGGTGCTTCGAGACGCGCTCTGCAAGGCTACGGCCCCCCGCCCCACGGCCTCCATGATGTGACCTGTTGGGAAAGGTGTGTAGGGACCCCGTGTGCATGTAGGGGCACGGTAGGGGTTAGGGTGTCCGGGGGTCCCCGCTCCGGGCCCCGTGCGGGTGTCCGGGGGACCCTGCTGTGGGCCCGCCTTCTGTGCTTGCCGCCCACAGCAGAACCTCACTCTCAGTTGCATCCGGCTCAGGTCACGATCTCACGGTTCGTGAGTTCGAGCCCCGCATGGGGCTCTGGTTGACAGCTCAGAATCTGGATCCTGCTTTGGATTGTGTGTCTCCTCTGTGTCTGCCCCTCCCCCGCTCGTAAGCTTGCTGGCCCTCCCCCCTCTCCATGTCTGTGTGTGTGTGTGTGTCTCCCTCTCTCTCTCTCAAAAATAAGTAAACTGCGAAAAATTCTGAAAAAGAAGTTACACTGTGTGTTCTACATAACCTACATCATGTTCTACGTGATTTTCCTCGTGCAGGGTGGCGGGAAAGCTATAAAATCCTGCCTCTTTCCCGCGCCCCGTTGGTGAACAGGCAGAGTCACAGGACCCTCTCCCCTTTGTCTTCTGGGCTCTTAAGGGCAGAGACGGGCTGTGGCAGGGCCGACCCGTGTTTTCGGCTGGATTTCAGGGAGGGCGCAGCCGCTCTGGGCTCCTGGGCACCAGCAGGGCCGCGGAGCGAGCTTGGAACAGGCTGTCTGGTGTCGGGGACAGGGAGCGCCCGTGCCAGCCCTCCCCGCCTGTGCTCAGGAGCTGGCGGCTCCCCGGGTCACTTCACGTGTCTGCCCGGAGGCTCTGTGCACCCCCGCTCCCGAAACCAGCAGGGCTGCCCCCCAGATCTCGCCTTCCCAACCTGTTCGCTCGCCGCGGGACGGGACGGGACGGGACGGGACGGGACGGGACGGGGCCGTGCGGGGAGCTGGCTCCCGCCAGGCGCTCCCTGCCGCGCGGCCGGCCACCAGCCACCAGCCACCGGCCCGCGGGGAGGAGCAGCAGGGCGCCCCCTCCCCCTCCCGCGGCCATGTGCCCTCCTCAGCCTGTGGAATGCGGGCGGCCCCGGGCCGGCCCCCAGAGCGCCTGGCCGGCCACGCATGGAGCGCCCTGAGCCCGGCCGCCCAGACCGTCCCGCCGGGCGCAGCCGCTACCCTGAGCCCGCCGGCCCCGACCCGGCCCAGCCCCGAGAGCGAGAGCGAGAGCGCGGCGTGCGGCCCGGCCCCCGGCGGCCCGTGCGAGCCGACATGCGGCTCAGGGAGCTGTCCCTGCGCCAGGACCCCGACCTGAGGCAGGAGCTGGCCTCGCTGGCCCGCGGCTGTGACTTCGTGCTGCCCTCCCGCTTCAAAAAGAGGCTGAAGGCCTTCCGGCAGGTGCAGGTGGGGTGCGCCTGGGCCCTGCGGACCGGGGCTGGGGGGCCGCTCCGGGGCAGGGGCAGGTGGGCGGAGGGCTGGGGGGCCGCTCCGGGGCAG
>NW_024414346.1:0-1548 GCF_014898765.1 Herpailurus yagouaroundi | reverse complement strand
AGCAGTGTCCCATAGTCTTCTGATGGTATTTCAGGAGGTTCTTCATTTGCATCTTTGGTTACCTGAGTGTCTTCTGTCATCTCTCATGTTTCCACTAGGCTGCTGCTATGATGCCGAACAGGGAACCCGAAGCACACAGGGATTCAGTGGCAGACCAACTACCGCTTGGCTCCCACAAACGGTCGCCTTGGAACTCTTTATGGATGAAGAGAAAACACCCACCACCACCGTTTCAGAACCCTGCACCAAATGTGGAGACAACAACCACCCACCCCCAAAAGGAAACTCTAGCAGGGTACATGTATCGAACCTAAGGTGTTGGCCATGTATTTTGGATCAATAAGTGAGGTTGTACTTTTGACTGGTAAGTGTACATCTAAATCCCTCAGAGGGGATATTCTCTGAGGTCACCCCAACCTAAATTGTTGGGCCATGGGGAGATGTGTTGTACCTATTGGTTGTATTGATGTTGTCTCTGTAGGCCAGTGAATTAAAGCTCCATAGGGTCTTGTCCTGTTCTTGCCTCTTCACGGGAAGGTCCATTTCACCGATTGAAAAAGACAGCAAGGGAGTAGTGTTGCCACTATTAAATCTGACGTTTCATGAATGAGTCTTTTCACTTTCATGGCTGAAGAAGCAGCATCTCTTACGATGAGGGTTAGGGTTCGGATTACCCTGAGGATTAGGGTAAGGGTTAGGTCATGCTTGCACCCCCGTTTTGGCAAGGGAGGAAGGTCACACCTGACCCCCGCCACCCTCCTTGCGGAAGGGTGTTCAGGCATGCACCCTGCCTCCCCTCCACAAGGGAGTAGTGATGCCACTATTTAACGTGTTGTTTTATGAATGGCTCTTTTCACTTTCACAGCTGAAGAAGCAGGCATTTCTTAAGGTAAGTGTTATGGTTAGGATTGCCGTTCATGGTTAGGGTAAGGGGTAGGCCATGCCTGCACCCTCCCTTGGAGTGGGAGGGCGTTCACACATGCGCCACACACCCCCTCATCTCGGGAGGGTGTTCACCAATAGGAACCAGTCCCCTTCAGCGGGGGGGATGTTTATGTATGCGCCTGCACCCATCTTGTGTGCGAGGGTGTTCATGCATGGACACCACAACCCTTGGCGAGGGAGGGCATTTGTTCATGCACCATGCCCTCCTTGGCTCAGGAGGTGTTCACGCATGAGCACGGTGCCCCCTTGTCTTGGGAAGGTGTTCAGGTATGTTCATGAACCTACCCCCCAGCGTGGGAGGGGGCTTACGCATGTGCCCTCCCCCCTCAGGCCCTGGAGGGGGTCACCTGTGCAGAGCACCACTAGTCAGCAAGGGAGTAGTGATGCCACTATTAAATCTGACGTTTCATGGACGGCTGTTTTCACTTTCACAGCTGAAGAAGCATGCATCTCTTAAGGTCAGGGGTAGGGTTAGCATTACAGTTAGAGGTTAAGATAAGGGCTAGGTCATGCTTGCTCTCCCCCCTCAGCACGGGAAGATTTCACACATTACCCCACTATCCTGAGCAAGGGAGAGTGTTCACCCTTTCACCCCAACCCCTG
>NW_024414345.1:0-1443 GCF_014898765.1 Herpailurus yagouaroundi | reverse complement strand
TCCTTGGGGTCGTCTTGACTTGTTTCGTTCGCTCTGTCTCACTGCCTGTGTCCACCCGTCAGCAGAAGCCCAATGTGACCTTCAGATGTGAGGCGGGAGCCGGGCCCTGGGGACCCTGCCCCGAACCTGCCCGCCCCTCCTCCCATGCTTCTCAGGGGCCCCGCAGGCCGTCCGAGGGTCCGGGGGACACACACTCAGGGGCTCAGATCCGCCCTCGCTGGGCCAGGCCAGCTCTAGGTCCCGAGATGCACAGAGGACGAGAGTCTGAGTCCTCGTCCTCGTGGCCGAGCTGGAGGCAAGGGGCAGGGCCCCCTCGGAGCCGCCAGAGGCACCAGCCCCGCCAACCCCGTGGTTCCAGACTTCTGTCCCCCCAAACTGTGAGAAGACCGTTCTCTGTGGTTTGGAGCCCCCGGTTTGTGGCGACTTGTCAAGGCAGCCCTAGGAAGCGGATACAGAAGCCAGTAGAAGCTTCTAGGAGGGAGCACGTGGTCTGACGTCCATTCTGGCCGAGCCGGGCAGTCCTGAGGGACTGGAGGGACGGTCCTCACCCCGTTCTTGCCGAAGAGCCTCACATGTGGGGTTCGCCTGCCCCTCAGGCCATTCGACCTGCTCGCGCTCGGGGAGCCTTTCTGGGCCCCCGTCCCCCCCCCCCCAGCTCTGTCTCCTCAGAACCCACTGCTTCTCGTCATGTGTCCTCTGGCCTATTTGTGCCACCTGTCCCTACTGTCCTCGGCCGTGTGTCAGGGGAGGAGAAGTCCCGAGAGCCTCCCCTCAGCCGGTACACACAGCACAGCGGGCTACACGGGTCCCTCTAACCGAGCAGCAGCCCCGGGGCCTCAGATGTGAAGCAAATCACTTGTCCTCCTGAGACTCGGTTCACGCAATTGCAAAGGGAATGGGTTTGACTAAGCGATTTCCAAGGGCTCCTTCTGACTCGAATGTTCCAGGATTCCAATTTCAGAATTCTTAAGATTCCATTGTCCTTCCCAGTCCTTCAGTGACTCAACGAATGCAGATCAAGAACCGACTCTGTCCTCAGAGCAGGAATCCAACGGCAGGCAGACAGACAGAGGGGGTTCCGGCTCTCACGCGGTTGCCATTCCTGTGGGTGCAAAAGGCAATGAATAATCAATCTCAGATGGAGACAGCTGTGCAGGAAATAGGGACAGGATGTAGGGTGCAGACGGCTTCTGTAGGCAGGTGGTCACAGCTACTATCTGAGAAGGTGACACTCGAGCAGAGACTGGAAGGGCATGAGGTAGCAGGTCTGGGGAAGCGGGGGGTGGCACGTGCAAAGGCCCTGAGGCAGGGAGACTTGGGGTTTGCAGGGGGAGCCAGAAGGCCGGTTCACTGAAAGGGAGGGAGGGGAGGCAATAGGAGGTGATTCCACGGAACCCACAGGAGTCGTGCTGGGCCCTGCAGGTGCAACAGGAAGTGGGGTCC
>NW_024414344.1:0-1252 GCF_014898765.1 Herpailurus yagouaroundi | reverse complement strand
CACCGCTGTTGTTTAACATAGTGTTGGAAGTTCTAGCATCAGCAATCAGACAACAAAAGGAAATCAAAGGCATCAAAATTGGCAAAGATGAAGTCAAGCTTTCGCTTTTTGCAGATGACATGATACTATACATGGAAAATCCAATAGACTCCACCAAAAGTCTGCTAGAACTGATACATGAATTCAGCAAAGTTGCAGGATACAAAATCAATGTACAGAAATTGGCTGCATTCTTATACACTAACAATGAAGCAACAGAAAGACAAATAAAGAAACTGATCCCATTCACAATTGCACCAAGAAGCATAAAATACCTAGGAATAAATCTAACCAAACATGTAAAAGATCTGTATGCTTAAAACTATAGAAAGCTTACGGAGGAAATTGAAGAAGATATAAAGAAATGGAAAGACATTCCCTGCTCATGGATTGGAAGAATAAATATTGTCAAAATGTCAGTACTACCCAAAGCTATCTACACATTCAATGCAATCCCAATAAAAATTGCACCAGCATTCTTCTCGAAACTAGAACAAGCAATCCTAAAATTCATATTGAACCACAAAAGGCCCCAAATAGCCAAAGTAATTTTGAAGAAGAAGGCCAAAGCAGGAGGTGTCACAATCCCAGACTTTAGCCTCTTCTACAAAGCTGTCATCATCAAGACAGCATGGTATTGGAACAAAAACAGACACATAGACCAATGGAATAGAATAGAAACCCCAGAACTAGACCCACAAATGTATGGCCAACTAATCTTTGACAAAGCAGGAAACACTATCCAATGGTAAAAACACAGTCTCTTTAACAAATGGTGCTGGGAGAACTGGACAGCAACATGCAGAAGATTGAAACTAGACCACTTTCTCACACCATTCACAAAAATAAACTCAAAATGGATAAAGGACCTGAATGTGAGACAGGAAACCATCAAAACCCTAGAGGAGAAAGCAGGAAAAGACATCTCTGACCTCAGCCGAAGCAATCTCTTACTTGACACATCTCCAAAGGCAAGGGAATTAAAAGCAAAAATGAACTACTGGGACCTTATGAAGATCAAAAGCTTCTGCACAGCAAAGGAAACAACCAACAAAACTAAAAGGCAACCAACGGAATGGGAACAGATATTTGCAAATGACATATCGGACAAAGGGCTAGTATCCTATAAAGAGCTCACCAAACTCCACACCCGAAAAGCAAATAACCCAGTGAAGAAATGGGCAGAAAACATGAATAGACACTTCTCTAAAGA
>NW_024414343.1:0-4330 GCF_014898765.1 Herpailurus yagouaroundi | reverse complement strand
GGGGGGGGGTGCTGTGGGGTGCTCGGGGCCAGATTGGGCTGGGGGCGGGGAGCGGCAGAATGCGAAAGAAATCCCGAGTCCCGAGTCTCCCGTTCTGAAGTGTGTGTCGGGGGGGGGGGGGAGGGGCGGGGGGAGGGGGGAGGGGGGACGCTCGGGTTCCCGGGATCTCTAGATTCCTAGGGGTCTCTAGGTTCGCGCACGCGGGGGGCGCGAAGCGAGAGGGGTGGGCGGTGTCCCGAGCCCTAGCGGCGGCCGGGGGCTACGCGGCGGGCGCGCGCGGTCCAGAGTGAGGAGGACGCAGGTGGTTTGGCGGCGCCCGGTCGGGGGGTCCCCGAGTCCCGCGGGGAGCTGCAGGGGAGGGAGGAAGCCCGGGGCTTGGGCATGGCGCGCGGCCGCCACCTGCCCGAGCAGGCGCGGCTCCTGGAGTGGCCGCAGCGGAGCGCCCCCCGGTGCCGCGCGGAGCCCGGGTGCAGCCGCGGCGGCCGCCAGGTGCGGTTCCCGGGGAGCGCCGGCCGATGGGGCCGACCGAGGCCGCGCCTGGCCGGGGACGGAAGAGCAGGGCGGGAAGCGGCGCGCCAATCCTACCTGCATGACCGAGCTCACCGGGGTTCGTCTAAGCAGCTCGCCTTTGGGGCCCACCCAAAATATCCGGAGAATGGTTCCCCCGTCCTCAGTGCGTTGGACTTGCGTAGACTCGGGTTCGGCCCCGGGGGCCACCACGATAATTTGGGGGTCTGGGGAAACCATCTCCTGGAGAGTTTGGACGACGTAAGAAGTCGTGATTTTTACCAAGTCAAAACCACGCACAAGCCCCGGCGTCCCGCCCGCCCCTCGGCGCCCCCGGCCACCCGCGCCTCTCCGAGGGGAAGGGGCCGCCGCCGGCGGAAGCCCGCGCCGGCTCGCCCCCTCGCTCCGCCATCAATCACTTCGCCCGCGCTCCGCGCGCGCCTCCCCGAGTCCCCTGCCTGGCGGACTTGGAGGCGCCGCGCCGCCAGAGCGGGGTGCGCCTCTCCACGGCGTCCCTGCGACCGAGCGCCAGGCCCTCCCCAACTGGGGGCCGCCACGGCCCCTTCCCCCCACGGTCGTGAGCTTTGCGAAAAGCAAACGAAAGCGGCGCGGGTTTCGGGGCGCGCGGCCCCAGCAGCAAGCGCGGCCGCCGAGCCGCAAGCCCTCAGCGGGCTCCTGCGCCCGCCCGGCGAGCGGCGGCCCCGGCGGGACAGTGGCGGGGCGGGAGGGGAGCCGGGCCGGGGCCGCGGAGGCGGCGGGGAGCTCACCGCAAGGCTGGAGGCTGGAGGCTGCGTCCGCGGGCGCAGAAGTTGCTGAGGCAGCAAAGCGAGCGCTCTGAGGCGGCGGTGGACGCTGCTGAAGGTGAGCGAGACCCCGGGGGCAGTCCCCAATGTCCGGGGGCAACGCCCAGTCCGTTGGAAGACCCGGGGACAATGCCCAAATTTGGGGGAAACTGGGGGCAATGCCCAGTCGTTTTCCTGGACGCGGGGGAAGCACTGCCCACGTCCTGGCGGATACGCTGCAGGGCCAAGTGTGTTGGGGGAACGCAGAGAGAAATCTCCCAAATCCGAGCAGCTTGGGGGCTTTCGTAGGAGACGAAGAGAGGCCTGAAACTCGTGCCCCGCCGCGAGCGGGGCCGAGAAAGCTGCCGAGGGGCTGCGGGCGGGCCGGGAACAATGCCCAGATATCGGAAGGCAAGTCAGAGCTCCGTGTGGTTTGCGGCCGAAGGCCCCAGTACCCCGACGTAGGAGACCCGAGGGAGGCTCCCTTGATGTGGGGAGCTGTAATCAATGACTAAATTTGAGACTCCAGATACAGGGTCGAAGTCTGGTGGATCAGGGGAAGTTGCTCAGGGCTCGCGGGGGCCAAGAAATCGGAGTCAAACATGTGGGGGCCCTGGCGTCTTGGTCAGCAAGCTTAGGGGGAACCCTAGGCTAATTTGTGGGAGGTAGGTTTTGGGGTGACTCTGGGGAAATTCTCAACGCGAAACGCAGGGGGGACCTAAGAGGCACGTTATCTAAAATTGCGGGAAGTGAAACACTGAACACACTTTGGGGGGGCTAGGCAAAGTCTCAGTGTGGTGACGGGAAATACAGAATTGCTTCCACAGTTGACGAATGCAGGTTAGTGGCCTGGATGCCTGCGAGGCCAAGGAGGTGAATTCCATAATTGTCATGACTTTGACGAGAATTCCCACTGTCCTGTAGGGACTCGAGAAATACTGTCTAAATGTGGGGGGAAACTGGGGTGTGATCAGTACACCTGGGAAATCCAGAAAATCGATGTCCCTTTATATTTTAATTTTCTATTTGATTTCAATTAGTTTATTTCTGATGAACAGGGAAAAAATATACTGTTTTCTTGGGCACTGTCTACAATGGCCCAAGTTCTGGGGATCCATGGGAATTGTCCAATGGAGGCAGAGATCTAAATTTCAGGGACCCTGGTGAGTAGCCAGGAAGCTTGTAGGACACAGGTCCATAAGACCTGGGATTTCTAGGATATTTTTTGATCCCTGGACATTTTCATTTTGGGGAGCCCATGGGAAGCTGCCTAAATTTACGGGGACCTGGGGCAAGGGTCGTAAATTCAGGGGACTCAAAAATCAGTGTCCAAAAAAGGCTCAGTTGTTTTGTGGAAGCGGGGGGGAAAGTCCCAATTTATTTTGGAGGGCTGGGAGACATGTCTCAATTTGGAGGCCCCAGAAAACTAATTTTTGAATCTGGGGATCCAGAGGAGTTACTCAGAGTCCTCAGGAAAATTGGGGATCAATATCTAAGCTTTAAGGGAAAAGATTACGAGTTCGTAGGTCATGAGGCCTAGAAAATCAGTGTCCAAAACTGGTGACCGATGAGGAGTTTTCAGTGTGTGAGAGACCCAGGAAACATTGCTTACATTTTGGGTGACTTTGTGGGTGCCCAAGATGCTTTGGGGCCCAAGAAATTTTGGGGCCTGTGTTTACGGGCCTGGAAGGCAATAAGTAATATTTGAGAGGAGAACCCAGCATGTCCAAATATAAGGGAACAGGAAAAGGGTCCAGTGTCATCCTGGGATTTGAGACCACTGTCTGAATTTTAGAAAATCTGGACTTTTGTCAGTGAGCCAGTGGGATACAGGGAATTTTTTTTTTTAATACTCAAAATCTTATGATGCAGAGAAAATATTCAGAATATTTGGTTCCTGGGAACACCCAACAGAGCCCGGTATAAGGAGACATGGGCTTTGTGCGAGCATCTGTTTTGTGCGCGGTGGGACCCAGGGGAACCTGCATAAACCACAGTCACCAAGAAGCACATCTCGGGTAATTGCTCAGGGTGCTTTCGGGGCCTGGGTGACAGTGTCTAAACTGTAAGGGACCTGATTAGTGGCCAGGGAGCTTGGAGAGCCCTGTAAACAAACGCTCCCACATCTTTCATGGCACCCCCCAACACACACACAAATTGGTCAATGAGTTCTGGGGATCAGAAATCAACCTCTGAACTTTGTGGAAGGCACGAAAAAAGAGCAGATTGTCTGCGGTTCAGAACAGGGCTTGGTGTCCTTTGGGTGTAATGCCTACATTTTAGTGAAAGAATAGAAAGCCACGTTCAAACTCTGAGGGTTCTGGGAAGATTGCTCGTGGTGCTGGGGGAACCTGGGAGTCTTTGTGTAAAATGTAGGGAACCCAGGCTGGTGCCAGTAAATTTGTGGAACTCGGCGGAGAAGATCCCAAACCGTGGTGAACCGGGAGAACAGGGCTTCGGTGTCGGGGAGCAGAGCAGGGACAGAATGCTTGGGAGACCCCGAATTTCACGTGCAAAATTATGGAGACACAGGGGAAGGGCTTCACTTGTTTTGGAGACGATGCCTAAGTGCCACAGAAACACTGTCCACCTTCTGGGGAGCCAGGCAAATGGGTCAGCACGACCACAGGACCTGGGGGTAATGTTTAAATTTGGGGGGATCCGCATTGGCGGTGTGCGGATCGGTAGGAACGGAGCAGGGTGTACAAAACTGTTAAGAGCCTGGGAGAAAATGCCCAATGAGTTTGGGGATCCAGGCCACTAGGTGAATCTGGGGGAACGCAGCCGGGGCTCGTGTTTCCAGGTCCCCGGAAATTGATGTCCAAGAAAATTCTTGTGACCTGGGGATGCTGGATGCATTCGGAGGGCCTGGGAGCAAGCCTGAAATTTGGAGGATCCCAGGGGAAAAAAAATAATGATGCCCGCGTTTGGTGGGAGCAGGGAAGTCGCTCGGTGACTGGGGACCCCGGAAGTGGAGGGCCGCCTCGCAGCGGCGGAGCCCCGGGTGCCGGGCAGGCGGCGCGCCGCCGGCGCTCCCCCGC
>NW_024414341.1:0-1305 GCF_014898765.1 Herpailurus yagouaroundi | reverse complement strand
ATTGCATTGCATTGAATTGAATGGAGACAATAAGCAGAAAGAATTGGCAGGTAGGAGAGGCAGAACCTCGAAAGAGTGGTGACATTTAGAACAAGACTGGTCTGATCTATAAGGAGGGGAACTCCTGCTCATGAGAGTGGGAAAGGTAACTGTTTCCTCACCTGTAGTGGTGGAGTGAAGGGAGCCGAAACCCCAAATGAACTTCTGTAAATTGTGTCAACAATTCTTACTTCTATAGTGTTTGCTTTTAGGACCAAAATAGTTCATATATGCAGAAGGATTTTGTACATAAAAATGTGCTGCATAATGTAAGTTACTCTTTCTCACAACACTCTGTGCCAAGATAAAAGAAATGTGTTGCTTTTATATATTTTACTAAAGGGTAGCATGTATAACAGGGGAAGAGACGGACGGGTTAAAAAAAATAAACAATGATGATTGTTATGCTCGTCTTGTTGACCTTTCTACTCTTCAAAGTCTTTTTAGAAGGTATCATCATGGTCTCTTTCAGTTACAGATGCCTGTTATTGTCTCTGAGAGAATAGCCCTAATATGATCTAATTTGCTAAGCCAGGTGGTGTGGAGACAGATAAAACTGCCAGCTCATTCTGCAGGAAGCAGCATATAAGGATCCCGCTGATCTGGCAGGCTTGTGTCACAATGCACAAGTTTGGGAATTGTCCAGGATCAGGATAGGCCAGTTTTCCACAACATTATAAAACTCAAGAGAACTCTCTAACACAGAGGCAATGTTCCAGTTCCACAGAAATAACATGTCTGATTCTTGATGCTGACTAGAAGTCAACAAATTATTTTAACACAGGTTTTAACTCTTATTGGTTTCATTTCATTTTCCCTTACGTTTCAGGTTTCTTAATGGGAGAGACCATGATCTGAGCTTCCTAACCCCTGCCCACACATGTCTACCATGGTATATCATGGGCGCTCCATTGTCATCTGTTATTAATTTGGTTTTTTAGTAGGTGTCAGGCAGCTTTCATGGTGACCACGTATTGGCAGAGGATAAAGAGAGTGGCAATAGTGGCGCTTTCTCTACCATATGAACCACATGTTACTATCTTAAAATTCCTGGAATATATGTATGATGTCCTGTATGAATGATGGTGAGTTTATGACACTCATATTCTACTCCTTTTTCCCAACAGTTTAAAATACCTTTATGGCAGTTTACCTGCCTTTCATTCCCTAACTTAAAATAATTTACTTCTTTCGCTTTGGACTACCTGCCTACCTGCTAAAAGATGCAGCACTAGAAAACATGTTTGCATTTTGATGTGTTCTTAG
>NW_024414340.1:0-1529 GCF_014898765.1 Herpailurus yagouaroundi | reverse complement strand
AAAAATAATTAGCATATTATTTTTAATGCATCCTTTTGTCCCCCTATTATTTTAAATATCATAATAGTTCTCTCTCCTCCGCCCCCCCCACCCCAGCCCTGCCGCACGCCTGGTCATTGCAGTGTGTGCCCCAGCACGCATATTTTTCATCCAATACCAAGAGTGAAAAAGTCTTGGCTGAAATTTAAGGAAAGTTGTTTTCATCACCAGAACACCCAAGGGGAGTTGGCACAGTTTTAAAACAGGAATTCAAGTTACCAGTAGAAAAACAGCGTGGCTGAGTGGATGTATAAATCGGCATCCTGCAAAATATGGGAATTTTAATTTGATAATGCCTCGTATCATTAGGCTTTTACAACGTGTTACCAGCTGTCTGGGGACGGATCAGTCTCTTTCAAATACAGTTTATTTATTTATTTTTTTGTTACAATTTTTCATGTGGAAACAGTCTCATGGGGAGGGAGGTCCAAATAATCCTGCTCTTTTTCCAAAAGTCTCATCCCATCCTGTAGACCACGGCCCAGCTCTTCCAGATTATTCCTCCCTTCTGCTCCCTGCCCTCGCTGTCTGGCTGGCAAAATAATCATGGTTTCACCACGAAATGTTTCTAATGAAATTTTTTTTTTTTAAATTTTTTTTTTTCAACGTTTATTTATTTTTGGGACAGGGAGAGACAGAGCATGAATGGGGGAGGGTCAGAGAGAGAGGGAGACAGAGAATCAGAAACAGGCTCCAGGCTCTGAGCCATCAGCCCAGAGCCTGACACGGGGCTCGAACTCACGGACCACAAGATCGTGACCTGGCTGAAGTCGGACGCTTAACCGACTGCGCCACCCAGGCGCCCCTCTAATGAAATTTTGAATAGAAAGCACTTTAAGCAAAATGGATTTGTGTTGCTATTTTGGGTCTGTATTGCAAAATATTTCTTAAATTATTACTTCTGTTTAGTTACAAATCTAGGTCATAAGATTAAGCCAGGAGGGAACACACATCCCAGTTTTCAGGCTCCTTTTTTCAATTGAAGACCTACACGTATCCTCGAGATACCAGCCACTGTCTCCTTTTTTTTTTATTTTTTTTTATTTTTTTATTTTTTAAATTTTTTTTTCAACGTTTATTTATTTTTGGGACAGAGAGAGACAGAGCATGAACAGGGGAGGGGCAGAGGGAGAGGGAGACACAGAATCGGAAACAGGCTCCAGGCTCTGAGCCATCAGCCCAGAGCCCGACGCGGGGCTCGAACTCCCGGACCGCGAGATCGTGACCTGGCTGAAGTCGGACGCTTAACCGACTGCGCCACCCAGGCGCCCCCACTGTCTCCTTTTTAAATAAAATTTAAAATGAAAGTGTAGACACTCAGAAGATCATCGGCAACTATCTGATAGGCATCAAATGATTCCAAAATCCCAAAATAGTATAAGAAATAATAGAGTTGCCTTGAGTTTGAGCTGCCCCAGTCCTCCTGTCCCCCACCCGAAAACAAAGGTGGTTCAAGAATTTATTATGGAAAAAAAAAGCCTGTCGATTGT
>NW_024414339.1:0-2095 GCF_014898765.1 Herpailurus yagouaroundi | reverse complement strand
TAACTTCTTGTTTCACTATGTTAGAAGTGTTTGAAAATCTACGTGGGGCTTACACAGAAAGTGCCAAATACTGACCTCTGTGAAAACACAGGGTGGGGAAACCATGTTTCAACTAGCATCCTGGTTTCAGTAAGTTAGAATTGTCTGAAAACGCATGCAGAGCCAACACCGAAAGTTCCATGAACTCAGTTCTGTGAACCAACAATGTGGAGAAACCATCTTTCAACTGACACCTGTTTTCATTTAGAAGAGTTTGAAAACCTATACCAGACCTATGCGAAAAGTGCCACGTATTCAACTCTGTCAAACAACACTGTGGGGAGTCCATCTTTCAACTAACACCGTGTTTCACTAAGTAGTGTTAGAAATTCCTTGAGGGGAACTAATGGGGAAGTGCAATATAGTCTACCCTGAGAAAACAGTGCTGATTGGTTTTACTAATTTAGAGGTCTTTCAAATCCCATGCCGGACCAAGGTGGAAAGTGCCATATACTCAACTCCGTGAAACAACCATGTGCTGATACGATCTTTCACCTAACACTTGTTTTCACTAACTTAGACGTGTTTCAAATCTCATGCGGGACTTAGGCCGAAAGTGCCACGTACTCAACTCTGTGAAGAAACTCAGTGGAGATAACATCTGTCAACTAACATTTTGTTTCCCTAAGTTAGAAGTTTTTGAAAACCAATCGGGGGCCTATGAGGAAAGTGCCATATACTCAACTGTGTGAAATAACACTGTGGTGATACAATCTTTCCCCTAACGTCTCCTGTAACAAAGAAGCGTTCCAAACCTTTGCGGGGTCTACACGAGAAGTGTCATGTACCGAACTCTGTCAAACAACAGTGTGGTGAAACCATCTTTCAAATAAGGAGTCAAAAGCCTTTGAAAACGATGTGGCCCTTATGCGAAAGACGCCGTGTATTCAATAATATCTGTAGATATCTGAGATCTGTAATATCTCACTATAGGAAAACCATATTTCAACTACCATCTTGTTGCACGATGATGAAACCATTTGAAAAGGCTTGCGCGGCCAGCAAGGCATGTGCCATTAACTCAGCCCTATGAAGGGAAATCATCTTTCAACTAACATCCTGTTTCACTGTTAGAATTCGCTTGCAGTGCCAACAGCTAAAGTGTCATTGTCAACTCTGTGCACCAAAGTGTGGGAAAACCATGTGTCAACTAGAATCTGGTGTCACTAATTTAGAAGGGATTTAATACTACATGGCCTGTGCCGAAGTCTCATACACATAAACTTGCAGGCGAACACTGGGGAGACACTTTCACCCATCGTCTTGTTTCATTAACTTGACATGTTTGGAAACCCATGAGGAAAGTGCCGTATGCTCAACACTGTGAAACAACACTGTGGTGATGCCATCTTGCAACTAACCTCTGGGTTCTCTACGTTAGAAGCCTATGGCAAACACTGCAGAGACAATGAGGATAGGGCAGATTTCTCCCCTTTGTGAAGCAGCATTGTGGACAAGTATCTTTCTTCTAACCTCTTGTGTCACCAAGTTAGAAATTTGTGACATTCTTTGAGGCGACTGCAGATGAAATGCCCTATACCCAACTCTGTAAGGCCAAACTCCAAGAAAACCACCTTTCTACTAACATCTTGTCTCAGAAGAGATTGAAATCCCTTGATCGGCCTCTGCAGGAAAGGACATACGTACACAAATCTGTGAAAGAACACCGTGTGGGACAATCTTTAAACAAATATCTTTCATTAAGTGAGAATTTTCTGAAAACTTATGAGGGTCCTCCGTGGAAAGTGCCATATACTCAACTCTATGAAACAACACCGCTGTTCCTACATTCATTTGAAGGGTTTGAAGACCCCTGCGTGGACGGTGAGGAAAGTGGCATTTCCTCACCTCTATGAAAGAACACTGTGGACCACCTTGTTTCATCTATATCTGGTTTTATCGAGCTGCAAGTGACTTAAAACCTATAGTGAGGTACTACAGAGTTGAATACACGGCGTCTTTCGCATAAGGGCCACATCGTTTTCAAAGGCTTTTGACTCCTTATTTGAAAGAAGATAGATGTTAGTTGACAGATGTTTTCCCAACACTGGTGGTT
>NW_024414338.1:0-5161 GCF_014898765.1 Herpailurus yagouaroundi | reverse complement strand
GCTTAAAGAGTAGACAAAATCGACTGATACGGAGGTCAGATGTGGAGTGGAGACGGCAGCTGGATGGGCATCAGGGGAGAAGGTTCCCTTCATCCACGGCCACTGCCCACGTGGTGGGGTCAGAACGGGGAGTCCTATGTGGTCTGGTTTCCTTCTTACAGATAATGTCGTTGAGAACAGGGGGACAAAATGATTCATAAGGATGTTTTGGCACCAAGATTCTGTTATCCTTCAAATATTTACTATTTCAACCACAACTGAAAATGTGTTTTGGATGGACATAACTAACAAGGATATTTATAATCTTGTGAAACAAGAAGTCCAGAGGTAATGTAGGCTTCAGGACCGATTATGTTAGCAACTCAACAGTGTCACCGTGTACTAGATTCTTTTAACTCTCCACTGGGCTATTAACAGACTTGGAATCTGGTTCCTCTAGTAGTAAATATAACAGTAGCAAAAGGAGCCATATGATTCATTTTTCACTTCACTGGGCAACAGACGTGATTTCTAGGGTTTTTTTTCCCTCTGTCTCAGAAGCCTCCAGCAACCATCTCCTTCAGTTACTTGAACTAGAATTGTGTCATATGCCCAAATCTAAGCCAGCAAAGAATGTGGAATTACCAGGCGATCGATTCAGTCCAAACCTTGAGATGAGATCTTTCCCACACCGTGCTTCCTTGCTCGATGGGAGTGAAGCGGAATAAGTGAAAGAAACTCCGCCACAGAGCATACTATAGATTCATTGGAGCGATTTAATGATAATAAAAGAAAGCGTAACAGTATCATGAATTTTTCATTTCTGAAGTGATTTTTAGACATATATATATAATTGTTTTATTTAGCTGGCAATCTAATAATATTCATTTATAGTGTTCTTTCAGCTTAGCTCTTGAAAAAGGAATTTTTTTAAGTTTATTTATTTGTGTTGAGAGTGTGTGTGTGTTCCCGAGCATGTGCGTGGGGGAGAGGCAGAGAGAGAATCCCAAGCAGGCACAGAACACTTCAGAGCCAGGAAAGGGGCTCAAACTCACTAACCTCGAGACCGCAAACTTAGCAGAAATCAAGAGTCAGATGCTCAACCGACTGAGCCACCCAGGAGCCCCTCGAAAAAGGAATTTTATATAAATCTTAGAAATATGGAGGAAGTTGAAACCCATTTTGTGTTAGAGACTGAAATGTGCAAGGAGAAATAATCTAAACTCATCATTTACGAATGAATGTTGTGCCTCCAAGAGAACTGACTTGGCTAAATTCACAAAAACAAATTACAATTCGAGTCTTTGCTCCCACAGCCAAAGTCAGGTTTGGAAGCAGTATGTTAGAGGCAGTTTCTCCTTTTCCCCCCATTTACTAGCTTCAAGATTTAGCATTAGCATAAAACACTTAAATTTTTTTTGTCACGTTTTCTAGATCAGAGGCATTGCTTTTTATGCAGCTATTTCTTTTTTAAACTCCTAATTGGGGTGCATAACTCATTGCTGGCAGGAATGGGTCAGAAGTTAGAAGTCACAGAAACAAAGTTTCAGAGGAAAAGCCACACCCTGCCCCAAAGAAAACAATTCCTGTCCACTGCTCCCTTGGATTAAACAACAAAACCGAAACTAGTGAATCGAATCTCAAATCACTTACGGTATTTTAAGTTTCACTTTTTAATATATATTAGATGGTGATGTAAAGACAAAGCCTGTTTTATCTTTAATATAGGGGGTGGAAAGGACGGTGGGAATGACAGTGCTTCGGTGATCTTTGAAAGTTTATGTAACTAAAACTCTCCACCCACCCCATTTTCTGCAAGATTACTTTTTAATAATCTCAATCAAGTAAGATGGTAAACTATTTTTACATGCTCCTGTTAAAAGTGAATCTGTATTATCCATCGTGAACTATACGGTGTTCGACATTCCTCACTCTAAAGGAATTTTTCCAAGTATTTAATAACGTTGTGCAGGTATAAAGTCTTTTGAGGCTTTCCTAGGTAGAAAGAAACGTGCTCCAATTTTTAAAAAGATACAAAAATAAGTAAGGTTCAGTACCTGCCTTCAAGGACCTCTAATCTAGAAGGGTAAATGGAGAGGACATCTCTCTGTTGGGTTTGCCTGCCCAACATTCGTTTCCTCTTCTCCCGGTGGTTCCTCCGGGAAACCACTTTGTTTTCACATTTAGTCTATGGGAGTCATTTGGGGCTAACCACATCTCCCTTCATCTCCAGCATGGAGGCCTAGGGTGACCAACGATCCCAATTTTCCTGGAACCAAGGGCTTTCATGGGGCACGGAACTTTCAGTGCTGAAACCGGAAAAGTCCCAGGAAAATTGGAATGAGTTGGTCACTCTCACTCTGACCCAAGCCTGGCTTAGGAGAGCCAATTCCACTCCATTGACCACAGGACTTGGTTCAGTGATGGAGACATGCCCCAGA
Organism: Herpailurus yagouaroundi; assembly: GCF_014898765.1. NCBI lineage: Eukaryota > Metazoa > Chordata > Mammalia > Carnivora > Felidae > Herpailurus > Herpailurus yagouaroundi. The sequence continues at coordinate 2,741 of NW_024414338.1, read as the reverse complement.
CCAAAGCAAAAAGAGTCAATCCTGAAACTTTTGTTGAAACAGTTGAGGGTCAGTCTTTCAGGAGCTGCTGCTAAATAGGTAGGCTATAAGCCTATGGCAGCTGCTGGTGATCAGTGTTGTCACTGTAAATGGAAAGTCTACCTGGGAATAAAGCCAGCACAGAGAATGCAGAGCCGAGAGAAGGAGCCTGATACCCGATGATGTTGAGTCCTCGGACCCAAGTTTACCTGAAGCTCCATCGCTGGGCTTTTCCATTCACATGGTTCAGTAAGTTCTCCCTTTGCTTAAGCTAATTTTAATTAGGTTTCTATCACTTACATCTCAAAAGGGGATAAGAAAAGCTAATATTTGCTTACATTCCTGTTGGGTAAAGTAAATGCTGTAAGGGAAGCCCAAAAGAGGAAGAGGTTAAATCATGCAGAGGTTACATTCAGCTGTAGGAATCTAAAAATGGATGGAGGACGAGCTGGGTTTTGATTGGTTCTCACAAGTTAGATTGTAGAGTAGTTCCCTCTGGCTGCTGTAACAAATTACTACAAATGTTTTATCTTACAGTTCTGGAAGCCAGAGGTCTAGAATAGGTCGGCAGGGCTGCGATCCTTTTGGAAACTCTCAGGGAGAATCCATTTCCTTGCCTTTTCCAGCTTCTCAAGGCCAAGTACTTTCCTTGACTCTTGGCCCCATTCTCTAGCTTCAGAGGCAACAGTGTAGCAGCTTCTAATCTCTCTGACGCTGACTCTTCTGTCCTTTTTTTCCTTATAAAGAACCTTCTGATTACCATTAATTTGGGCCCACCCAGGTAATCGAGGACAACGACTTCCCAACTCAAGATCCTCATCTTATCATACCTGTAAGGTTCCTTTCTCCCCGAGCTCAGCACAGAGAATGCTTCCAATCCTCTGTCTTCCCCTCTCTCTGCCTGTCCCCTGCTTGCATGCATGCTCTCTCTCTCTCTCAAAAATAAAATAATCCTTTAAAAAATTAAAATTAAAAAGTCCATATTATTTTTTACATAAAGAAGGAGTTATACCCAATTTGGCAATGAAGTATGAAGCACTGTGCTATTTGTATGGTGGGAATAGGAGTGAGTACAACATTGTCCCTGCCCTCAAAATGGTTTACAACAGAGTAGGAGAAACTTTCCCATATAGAGGGATCAATCACATTTGCCCAGGATAGTTCCCGTTTATGCCCGTTATCTCACATCCATATTCACAGTGCCCCCTTTCACTTTCCAAAATGTCCTGGCTTGGATGATGAAGTATATGGTCACCCTACCAAAGATGCCATCATCTTTCATATTTACTGAATATTGCCAGGTGGAGTTCTGTGTTAGGCCCCGGGGGAAAAACAAGAGACAGGCAAATTTTGTGTGTTCATGTTGTTTACCACCTAGTTTTAGAGGCCGAGATGTTTATAAAGAGATAGGGTAGCATCCAAATTAATTGATCAGGCAGGATTTATGCTGCAACATACATGCTAAGCAAGAGAAACAGAAGGAAATAGGTTTTACGGATAGTAAGAGCTATAGGAGTAGAGATATCCTGCAGTCTGGGTGAGCGGATGGGTTAGACTGATTGGCTGCGGGACCTTCAAGTGTGGTCAGGCTTGTTTGTGGAGATGCACAGGCAAGAGGGGACACCTAAGATCACTTGTTGCGCGTGCGTAGGAATGGAGGAGAATGTCATTGTCGTGTGCTTGGTTTCAGTATTTCATTGACTACAAGATGCTGTGTTAAGAAACCTTGTTATTTGATGTATCACTAAGAAAAACTATAGCCAATCAGCTGTAAGATACATTCTGGTTTCAGAGATGTTAAAATGTAGGGGGAAATGTATATTTTAAGATCAGTAGGATAACACCTCTTCTCAACTATGAAGACTTTCACTGAAGTGGTACCCCTGGGGGCTTATATAAGTTTAATTACTTTACATCTTTTTTTTTATTGCTTGGTGTTTCTAACCATTTGATCATCCTACAGCTTTTCTTCCAAGCATATTCAGAACTCTCTTCAACTATGGAACTACAGAACAATGTAGGTAAAATTTAATAAACATTCCTCCTAACAGTGGATTTAAGGAATTCTCTTTACTCAGACATAAATCCTCCCTAGGGTTCTGCTTGGAATTTCCAGAATTAGTGTAACACCTTTGGGACGTTTAAGAAGCTGGATGTTTTAATTGGGTTAAGTCCAGAGAGAGTAACATCTTAGTTAACTAACACATTTGCATTCTGGCTTTTTGCATTACAGTTTCGCAAACTTGCCCAATCACAGATCACCTGTGGCTTTTGTTCAAAAGATCCCAAGTCCCTCCCCTCAAGACTTGGATTCAATAAATCTTGTGTGGCATCTGAGAACTCTGTTTTTCGTGAACGCTGGATGTCTCATGATGAGGCATGTTCAGAAAATATTGGATTGGGTGCCAGTTAGTAACCTGGTATCCTCCTGTGTGCCACAGTGGAATGTAGCTGACAGGACACCAAGGGACCCTTGGATCTAGGAAGAGGTTGTGATGTGACACATGAGGACTCTCTGTGCTCATGACCTCAAATTGGCAAGGAGTAATTTGAGGTCAATAGATGTCTACTAACGTCAAAGCCAAGCTTTCATGCCTGATCTGACCCAGCCACGTGGGCAGTGGCCGTGGATGAAGGGAACCTTCTCCCCTGATGCCCATCCAGCTGCCGTCTCCGCTCCACATCTGACCTCCGTATCAGTCGATTTTGTCTACTCTTTAAGC
>NW_024414337.1:0-2353 GCF_014898765.1 Herpailurus yagouaroundi | reverse complement strand
TTCACATACTCCTACCACATAGTTCTTTCAATAGGTATTGAATTGCAAGAAATGGTAATAAATACTGTAATTGGAAACGCGTCGGAAGATAGCATTCCCTGTGCTGCCAGAAGTCCTGATCTGTGGGGGCGCCTGGGTGGCGCAGTCGTTAAGCGTCCGACTTCAGCTCAGGTCACGATCTCGCGGTCCGCGAGTTCGAGCCCCGCGTGGGGCTCTGGGCTGATGGCTCGGAGCCTGGATCCTGTTTCCGATTCTGTGTCTCCCTCTCTCGCTGCCCCTCCCCCGTTCATGCTCTGTCTCTCTCTGTCTCAAAAATAAATAAATGTTAAAAAAAAAATTTTTTTTTTTAAAAAGAAGTCCTGATCTGTGGCCACCTTCCTTCTCTGGATTCTTGTTCCATTCATCATCCACAATGGCAAGAACCACCCCGGCTAGGCTGAATGCTCGCTAACTACCAAGAAGTTTTATCCCTGCCGTATTCTTTCAGAGTGAATGCGGCACATGGCCTCTCTGAGACCCTGCTGCAAGAGTTTTGGTCCTACATTGATGAGTAGATGGAAGCATACACGGCAGGGGAGTGATTCTACTGAAGCAGAACACACGTTAATTAGAGGAAGCAAGATGGATTCTTCCGGAACCTACTGGGCAGTAAGACCGATCACCAAGGAATGGCCAAAATTAAGGGCAAAGGTGTGTGGTTCTAACACGTGGAGAGTGGGTTTCAGAGAACAGGGAAGAGAGGCGAGCTGGAATAGCCAGGGAAAGCTGCCCACCGAAACTCTGGAATGGACCTTTAAGGAAGATGACCTAACAAGCCACTCATGACATAGATTCAAGAGCAGCATGTTTCGACCACACTAGCCTCATTCCTTCCCGAACCAATAACCCAACCTTCCTAATGAAATTTGGACCAGGCAACACAGCCAGTTCCCATCCCCTGAGATGGGACTCGACATAAGGTCTAAGGGGGGGAGGGGGGAGCGGTATAAAGGGAACTTGGCCAGGACTCCTCAGAGTTCTAATCCGGGCACTACCACTGACTGACTCCGACAGCAGGACACCGAGGGCCAGTGGCAAAGAGGAACCAGCTTCATTCCCTACAGGAACTGCAAATGAGCTTTGAGACTAACACGAGTCAGGAGTTGCCATGAAATCCCACAAGATTTGTCTTTACCCTCTGCGCCATGTGGAGAGGACGAGATAATGAGCCCCTGCCGCAGCGGGCTCTCCCTCACAAGGCTGGCTATTCCTGGGAGTCCCGAGGCTGTCCCAGTTACCGACACGTGATTCGGGGACAGCCTCTGTGCACACCACATCCCTCCCACAAAACCATCCCCCAAAAGCATTTTAAATATCTCGCTGGTTTGCTTGGTAAGGAGAAACCTAGAATCTGCCAGCTACATTCATCTGTTTGAGCAATCCCAGCTGCTCTCTACAAAATGCTTAAAGGAACCAGATCGATTTGGTTCCAAACCTCAGATGAATCCAACTGGATTATCCCACCAGGTAACTAAGATATAATTGTGACCTTGGTGATGTTGTGAGGACACTAGCGTGGACATAAGGTGCACACAAGCTAGAGAAGGTGAAACTGGTCAAAGAATCCGCCCACTGTCACCCAAACCCGCCATCTAATGGGACCATGTCCAGACTGGGATTTCAGATCTGGTGTGAAAGACACAAGTAAGATTGAGTCTTTTTTTTTTTTTTTTTTTTTTAGAAACCCATAGTTGTAATCTCTTTGGGTTTGTGCATCACTAAATAAGTTTTATTTATTTTTTATTTTTTTAAGTTTATTTATTTATTTTGAGAGACAGAGAGAGATCACAAGCAGGGGAGGGGGCAGAGAGAGGGAGGAAAGAGAGAATCCCAAGCAGGCTCTGCGCTGTCAGCACAGAGCCCAACGTGGAGCATGAACTCACAAACCACAAGATCATGACCTGAGCCGAAATCAAGAGTTGGACACTTAACCAGGGCACCTGGGTGGCTTAGTCGGTTAAGCATCCAACTTTGGCTCAGGTCATGATCTCACCACTCGTGGGTTTGAGCCCTGCATCAGGTTCTGTGCTGACAGCTCAGAGCTGTGTCTCCCTCTCTCTCTGCTCCTCCCCCACTTACACACACACTCTCTCTCTCTCTCTTTCTCTCTCTCTCTCAAAAATAAATAAACATTAAAAAAAGAAAGGAGCTGGACACTTAACCTACAGAGCCACCCAGCCTCCCCTCACTAGGCAAATTTTAGAAAATATATTCCGCCTAAGCGTGAAAGCACATAATATTTGTCTTTCTCTGACTGACTTATTTTACTTAACATAATACTCTCCAGCTCCATCCACGTCATTGAAAATGGCAA
>NW_024414336.1:0-3572 GCF_014898765.1 Herpailurus yagouaroundi | reverse complement strand
CTGGGGGTCCCCAAGTCGGTGACGGTGATGGTGATGTTGTACTCGGCTTGACTTTCCCTGTCCAGCCCTCCTTCTGTCATGAGGATGTAAAAATTTTCCACAGAGGGTTTCAGAAGGAATGGCAGATTATCTTGAATGTAGCAGTGCATTTTTCCATTTTCTCCAGAGTCTCTGTCTTTAATTCTAAAAACAGCCAGTACCGTCTCAGGAGAGTTCTCAGCGACATGGTTGGAAAGTGATGACATGATCAGTTCAGGGGGATTGTCATTGATATCTAATACTTCCACCAAAACGGTACATGTTGCAGTAAGACCCCCTCCATCCATTGCCTGTATATTTATTTTGTAAGACTTTACTAGCTCATAATCAAGCAACACTATGAGGACAATTTCTCCAGAAAAAGGATTGATTTGAAAGGTTTCTCGAATATCTTCAGAAGCATCAAAAAATGAATAGGATATGTTTGCATTGACTCCAGAATCTATATCTCCTGCAGAGACTTTTGCAATAAGGGACCCTACTGGGCTGTTTTCTGGGGCCTGGGTCTCATACATTGTCTGAGAAAACTGGGGAGCATTATCGTTGATGTCCAGGATCACAATTCGTATTGTGGTGGTCCCAGACCTGGGTGGAGACCCACCATCCAGTGCCGTGAGTGTTAAACTGAGTTCGTGCTGCTTCTCCCGGTCCAGTGCCTTATCCAATACTAGTTCTGGATATATCATGCCTTCATCACTGTCACTAATTTTAATATGGAAAAAAGGGTTCGGGTTGATGATGTAGCTTTGTATACCATTAAGTCCTCCATCTGAATCCTCTGCTCTTTCTAGTCGAAATGCTGTCCCTTCAGCTGTATTTTCTAATATTTTTAAGACCGTCTCTTTGTCCCGGAACACTGGTGAATGATCATTTATGTCCCTGACCCTCAGCTCAGCCCGGTAAATCTGAAAGGGGTTATCCATTAAAATTTGGAAATACAGCAAACAGGGCTCTGTGAGGCCACACAGCTTTTCCCGGTCCAGTTTCTCATTTGTGAGCAAATCTCCAGAATGAGGATCCAGGAGCAAGTGTTGTTTGTTATCAGAGACCACCCGGGCTCCCCTTGAAACCAATTCCTGGTCCCCTAGCCCCAGATCCTTTGCCAGATTAACCACAAATGATCCTCTCTCTGTTTCCTCTGTCACAGAATATTGTCCAAACCCAGAACCTGCTAAGGATACTCCCCCAAACATAAAGAGAAATAGGACTTGCCTTTGTCTTGGGCAGCACAACATTCCAGCCTCCATTGCTTTTTCAGAACACGTCTTTTGTCAATGTTGGTCACAATCACAGCTCCCAGCATACAGAACCAGCAGTTGCAACCCCCAGACCTATGCCATTTGTAGCAGGAGTCTGGGTTTTTTTCCTTTTCCAATCTTGGGCCAGTACAGGTTTTCTCCCAGCTCATCTGCCTTGATCCTTTTTGTTAATGCCTTCCGCAGCATTCTCAGTTCATGATCGATTTTTTTTTTTTTTTTTTGTCTTTTTAGCCTGCAGCGCCACCGCGTGGCCTCCAACAGACTCAAATGGCTCTACCCAATTTGTGTGTGTATTTTCAACTTTTTTCTTTAGTGGCTCATGTAAGTATTTCATTTTTCTTTTCTTTTATTTGGTAGAAAGTAATGTTGAGATAGAGTACTGCTCACACTGTTGAGATTTTTCACTGATTCATGGGAAAAGTTAAAAACTCAAAACTTGGAAAATGTTTCTAGCAGTTAACTCTGTCCACCTCATTGTGCTACATTTAGTTCTGTAGTAGGCCTTTCACTCCTGAAACTACTCCCATGCAATGTCATGAACCAAAGTGGAAAACAGTGGTGACCTCTGGGACCAAAATAACAGATTTTACTTTTCCAAAAACATTGACCAAACTGAAAAAAGAAACTTGTTTCACACATTCTTCAACAATTTCCTTAAAATCTAATCATATTGCCTAAATATAATCATCCAGAGGGAAGGGTTTAGGCTTTCCCTCCTCTGTGCTCCCATAGAAACTTGTATAATTGCTCTGTACATATTACTGCTTCCTGTTTCATGCCAATTTGTCCCTTATTCAAGTCAACCTGTCCCTATGTAAGGATGGAAGGATGCCTTAATCATCTTAAATTCACAAATCAGACACTCAATGCTTGCTATATTAAGGAATGGATAAATAAGGTCTACTTACTAGGATATGAAACGACCTTCCATGCCTTAAATCCATACCATTTGAAAATTGTATTCTTTCACTTAAACTCATTCTTATCAACTTGTTTCTTTTTTTCATATGTCTTTTTCTTATATTAGCTTTAAAATTACTTACAAAATTAAAGAAGGGACTGGTCTTTAAAGTCCCTCTTAATTAAAATCTGGTGGGATCTAATTTCTCTGTACCAAATAAAAGGGAGGGAAAGAATAGACCAGCATAAAGCCTATCCAAACACTACCGACAGTAAGAAAAGCATGATAACATCTACCTCATAGAGAATTTTATTCAAAGGCCTAATATCCAGAAATAACTCTGTTTTTCCTCTAATAAGCAAGAGATACAGATTAAACTGAAGGACATTGTAGAGGGAAAGGGCTAGATACTGCCAAAAACTCTAACTGCTAAACGAAGAATCTATACATATAAACTTCTGACGATTTCTACAGTTTTTTTCCAACTGAATGGGACTGCTTTGTTAGCCATTAAAAACTTAACAGGAATCTCTGTTTTTTTTCATACAGGATTTAAAACAAATGATTAAATATTTCTACATGATGCTATAAAACACCTAAACATTGTTTTTGTCTCCAAACTTAAATACATATACACACACTCAGTATCTTACAGAGGTGTTTCTTCTTATTTTACATAAGACTTATTAGGGATTTATTTATCTTATCACACAATGTAAATACTTTAAAGATGCAAATACCAATAACGGGAAAACAACTTTAAAAAAGTAATAGTTTTAAAAATCGCTATAATAAAAATTGAGGTCGATAAACCAACAGAAATACCAGTTTTGAAAGGGAGGAGAAGAACTACCAAATAGGAAATGTATAGATCACATGCACATTATTTTCATAACTGAAGAAGCTCTGGAAAGAAAACTAAAATGAAAATTATAAGTACAAAGCCAATAAAGACACTTATTCATAAAGTAGTAGAAAATGTTAATGGTATCATCTTTGAAAGTAGAACTTATTTCACTTACTGGGATTCTACTGAAAAACACTTCACTGGACTAAAATATGAGGGTAAAGAAACCTGTGAAGACAGGTATAAAATTGGAAATTGAGGATGAACCAAATAGAGAAAATTAAACAACACCTTATTTGTGGTGGCAGGCATAAACAATTTAGTCAAGAAAAAAATTAGAAGTTAATGTTTTTATTAAATAGGTTCCTAGCGATAATTAAATCCCAAAATTATTCTGGAAGGGGGGATTTTCTTCCACTTCCTTCCCTGTGCTCTGAAACTGCAGATTAGGGATAATGGGCTTGAGGAACTTGAACTCGCTGGTCCCCGAACCTCCCCGCAGACACACCTCGTACTGGTAGCTCTG
>NW_024414335.1:0-9327 GCF_014898765.1 Herpailurus yagouaroundi | reverse complement strand
GGGACGCTGTCCCAGAGCTACCAGTACGAGGTGTGTCTGCGGGGAGGATCTGGAACCAATGAATTCAAGTTCTTGAAGCCGATTATCCCGAACCTCCCACCCCAGTGCTCTGGGAAACAAACGGAAGAAAATCCTACCTTCGGCAATAGCTTTGGGTTCAATATATAGTGACATAAGTAGCTTTTATATTCCACATATGACACTTTTTTGTTGCCCCTTTCAAATCAATGCTATTTCCCCTAATTTGTGTGTATTTTAAATTGTATTCAGTGTACATTTATACTGCCACAAATTCTACCCATTTTTACTTTTAAGAGAATGTTTATCTTTGTGATTGTAATGAGAAGGTAATTTATTTTGTAATCCAAGGCGTCTTAATGTGTAATGAGTTTGCGTCCTTAAGTTATGGACTTTTTGTCCATGACCCTCTTTTTGTCCATGACCCTCTCTCCAGTTGAATTTTGAACTTTCACCCACAATTATGCTTATGGTAAAATAAAGCAGACCATTTTCAGAGTATTTCAAGTGTGCAAGTATTTCTTCATTCTTTCTTGCATTTTTTTCTTGCGGTGTAGTAATGGTTACTATTCAGAAATGTAATTTTTTTTCCTTAAATTCACTGCATTTATATTAACATTTAAAAATGTTTATTGCTGTTTAAAATACACCTGAAAAATCATGTCCTTAATAGAATTGTAAGTGTAATCACCTTGTTAGAAAGGGCCAGAGCCAAATTTTTAGCATCTCTTCTTCATGCATCCTGGAGAGTGATTGTGAAAGCATATCAATATTGTGGCTACCCAGAGAGTCTTGGAATATGAAGTTATAATTTTCCAGATTTCTTGTTGATATTACAAAGCTATAATAGAATCCACTTGACTCCATCTGAATAATTATTTGTATAGCATAAAGTGGACTGTATGCTAATATTTATAATTTTTGCTTTCTGTATCCTCCCAGAATCACACACACACACACTGGGCACCAATTTCTTTTTTTTTTTTTAATTCATTTTTAAGTCCTCTCTACACCTAACGTGGGGCTTGAACTCATGACTCAAGATCAAGAGTTGCACACTTTACCGACTGAGACAGCCAGTGCTCCTGGGTGCTAATTTCTAAATGTAAAATGACAGCAAACAGAAAAGTTATGTTGTATATATTATGTAATATACAAACATAATACAAAGAAATGTTTTGTAAATAATTATTAGATTTTTTATGAAGTCTGAAATTGCCCGTATTATTCCATTCTCATTAATTTTTAAGCATGGTTATGATCCAGTAAAGTGATTTCATGACCCTACTAATAATGGACTGTAATCCAAAGTGTGAAAACCACTTTTCTCAGAGATATATGTAAGTATTTGGAGAGCATTGAGAAGTATCAAACGATAATCCTTTAAGGTTCTAATTCAAAACATTTTTTTTTCGAACACATTGTAAGAGAAAGTTTTGTCTAATGCAGCACAGGCACCAACAAACCACTCTTGGCTTTAGTAATGTGACTACATTACAGAAGAGAAAGCTTTCATTGTTGGGCAAGAGTTTGCCAGTGAATCTCATCAATAAGCCCAAAGTCTATACATTGTGGAAGGAAAGTGTAGAGAAACAAAATAAGTGAGGCTATCGAGGAAAGGAAGTGTGTGAGAGAGAGAGAGTAGGCACAGAAAGGATGAAATGGGTGAGGGTGAGGAAAATGATTGTTCTGTTACCTCTAGTACCTCTAGAATCAGTGCCAGAAACTGCCTCTTTAATAAATTTAAAAACTTTATTTTATCAATTAGCAGGGCTAGGTATTAGTTAATGTCGGGAAGCAGAATCTCTTGCTCTAGCATATCCAAAATAATGTTCACACTTTCTGAAAGCTACAATTTCACTACCAGTTCTTCTGAACTGCATGAACTGATTCATAATGCTTTGAATTCAAGACAAATGGAGGGAACAGAAGTTTCTTCTGCAGGCTAATTAAATTCTAATTTCCTATTTTTATAAGTGGAACTAGGAGCAAGTTCTTTCCTCCCCTAAATGAAAGCTGCTTTACATAGAGAACAAAGATTCATAAAAAAAATTTATAAATCAAAGTATTAAGGTTACCTCCTCTCTTGGGGTACCTGGGTGGCTCAGTTGGTTAAGTGTCTGACTTTAGCTCAAGTCGTGATCTCATTGTTTTTGAGCCCCACATTGGGCTCTGTGCTGACAACATGGAACCTGCTTGGGATTCTCTCTCCTTCTCTCTCTTCCTCTCCCCAAATTGTGCCTTCTCTCATAAATAAATAAACTTTAAAAATATCCTATATTGTATGATCCCATTCGTATGATATGTTATGAACAGGCAAATCTATAGGGACAGAAAGCAGATTAGTGGTTGCCTACAGCTGGAGGGAGGGTATAGGATGGAGAATGGCTAAAGGGTAACAGGTTTCTTTTTAGGGCATGGTGTTCTGAGATTAGACTGTGGTGATAATTGCACAACTCTGGAAATATACTAAAAACCATTGCACTGTACACTTTAAATGGGAAAACTCTCTGGTATGTAAGTGATATGTCAATAATGCTATTAATAGCAGTGGTGAGAGTGGTTCTAGCAGCCTGTGTCCCAAGTTAGATGGGCCTTCTGTCATCTATAATATGGGAGGGGGAAAGTGCAGTTCAAATAGCTCAGGCACGGGTCGCTTGGGTGGCTCAGTCGGTTAAGTGTCTGACTTAGGCTCAGGTCATGATCTCACAGTTCACGGGTTTGAGCCCCACATCAGACTCTGTGCCGAATGCTTGTTCATAGCCTCAAGCCTGCTTCAGATTCTGCATCTCCTCTCTCTGCCCCTCCTCTGCTCATGCTCTGTCTCATTCTTTCTCTCAAAAATAAATAAATGTAAATTTAAAAATTTCAAATAGCTCAGGCAGAAAATCTAATGTGTTGCAAGAGCAGAAAAAAAAACTAGGTTTTCTTGCTTCAAGTTTTTCCAAAAATCTGAACAGGAGGACTTGGGACTTGTGTATTTATAAAAAGAACTATGTGTTTCCTGACTCTAATGGAGAGTGGCCAGGCCTTCAGGAGCTCAGATGCCCAGATAAAAGCAACCAACCAATTCTCTTCAAAGGTATAACTAAAAACAAATTTTGTTCTTATGCATCAAATAACTCATTTATAGTTAAATTTAAGCCAATGCATAGAATTCAAACTGCATCAGCCAATTTTATATCAAAGGACTATACATTGTCCACTGGGGAAAAGGTCACTTACAAAACGGAGATGTGAGAGATGGCCCAGCCTCCCAGAGATGATTTCCCTGAAAATCATTACCAATAAAAATCAAGTAAAAATTTACATTGGGATTCACTATGAGAAAGGACATAAAGACATTTTAGCTTACAAACACTTTGTTCTGCTCATCTCCTTTCTACCTCAAGTCCTGCTACCACTCCCAGGTCCACTGGTTAATCTAACAACATGGCTTTTCAATCCCTAGATATTCACCTCTCCTCTGGCTCAATCCTTATGCCCTGGCCATGTGCTGTACTTTTCCACCACCCCAAATTGGTTCTTTATACGAAATAAAAATTTCAGATATCTCTCTGAGAATATAATCCACTATGTCTTTAATCCTCTCATTCTGCTATTCCTGTCACATTTTGTCTTTACCTTATTAGAATCTTTATTCCATGATGCTTTTACTATATATTAACTCCCTTCATGTTCTAATTTCTCTCCTGTTCAGCTGATTCCCTGGTCTACCACTTCTAATCATCCTCATGCCCATATTCTCTATTCCCTCGTTCAATTTTCCTTCACAAAAACCACCTGATGAAAATCCACTCCAGATGAATATAATTGTCTCCTTCCTCTTCTGTCACGTCAGGGATGCTGCACTCTCTAAGTGGAAAGTTAGAGAATTATCACTACTATCACACTAATTTTATCACATCTAAACTTAATTGGGCTTTCAAGACCAAGAAATCATTTTATATTTTCCTAATCAGTTTTCTCTTCTATTCTTCATAACAACTACTTCAAACCTAGTTATCTTACTTTAAATTTCTCACTGTACTACTTACTTACCCACCCCTTTCAGCAGATAACTTGCTTAATACCTTACCAAGAAAATAGAATCTATCAGATAGGAATTCTCTTAAATTTCTGGCCCCAAACCTACACACTGGATAGCATCGGTACTTATAATGACCTTCTACCCAAGTCCAATCCCTTCATTTGTTTTCTGGATCCTATCTTTAACCACCTTCTAGGGGCTTCACTTTGATTAAGTCTTCTCTTTTCTCCCTCTCTATTGAATACTACAAATCAGCATTTTAAATAAGTTCAAATTTCCCTAGGTTTAAAAAAATACCCTACTGACTCTCAAGACTCCTCCAGAGACTATCAATTTTTTTCTTTGGAGCTAAATTTGAAAGGATTGTCATCTTTACTTCCTTTTCCTTCTCTCTTTTCAACCAAGTGCAATCTGATTTTCATTGTGACCATTCTAAACCGCTACTGTAAAAGTGATTGAAGATTTCTGTACAAGTTAGATAAGGTTATGTCGCTGAACAAAGCAGTACAATTACATAGTGGCTTGTAAAAGTGTGTATCTCCTTAAAACAGTTCAAGTGTAAATGACTAGGTATACGAGGCAGCTTTGCTCATTACAGTCCTTTGTTCCAAGTAACAAGTCACTGCCACATCTAGGTTCTAGTTGGCTGGGAGGGAGGAAACACATCCAGATGTCTTCTATTCTAGACCTAGGAGTGGCAAACAAAAATTCTATTCACAATGTTAGTGAGAACTTAATTCTTTTTTTCTTTTCAACGTTTTTATTTATTTTTGGGACAGAGAGAGACAGAGCATGAACGGGGGAGGGGCAGAGAGAGAGGGAGACACAGAATCAGAAACAGGCTCCAGGCTCCCAGCCATCAGCCCAGAGCCTGACGCGGGGCTCGAACTCACGGACCGCGAGATCGTGACCTGGCTGAAGTCGGACGCTTAACCGACTGCGCCACCCAGGCACCCCAGTGAGAACTTAATTCAATTGGCCATGCCTAACTACAAGGGAGACTGGGACTGGCAACTATGAATAGCCAATGTGCCTGGGTACAGGGAACAGGTTCCCTGTTCTATAAAGGGAACAGGTTTTGGCAGACATCTATTAGAATCCTCCACAATGACCATCTTCTTAATCCAAGGAATCATTTCAACATTCATTTTTCTTGAGTTTACTGAAGCATTTGCTACCATTGATCTTCCTCATATCCTTGAAATGCTATTTGCTTTTGGTTTCATGATTCTCAACTCTGAGCTGTCTTTGTCTTTTAAAAGATACTTTATTTCCCCTCTCCTCTAATGAAGGTGTTTTTTTTCAGACTTTTGCCTCTTCTGTTGTTACCTGACATACTTTTGCTTGATTATCTTAGAATTCTCATGGTTTCAATCACCATATACATGCTGGTGAAACCCAAAGTCCATATCTACCCCAGTTTATATTCTATATATAATTACATACAGCTCCACATAGGGACATGCATGTGCGAACACTTACACATATCTCCCAAGGCATTCATGTTAGTATCAGCATGTACAAAATTGACTTCAGCTTTTTCCACTTCAGTCTTTTTTGTTCTTCAATGTTCTCTGTCTTAGGGAATGACACAACTAACCATCCAGTTGCCAAGTCCAGAAGTGTGTTAATCATCCTTGATTCTTTCCTTTTTTTTCTCCACATGCAACCTATCAGTGACCAGATCCTAAGTATCTTTCTAAGCATCCCTCTTCTCTCCATCCACACTGGCATTACTTTTAAACAGGCTGCCACCATCTCCTAACTGGTGTCTCTGATTCCAGTCATTCCTCCTGAAATTGATTCTCTATACTTCCTTCACACTGATTTTTCAAAAATGCAGATGCAATCATGTTAATCAAATGTTTAAAACTCTACATTGTGTTATAATTTTCCATAGGATAAAATTTTAAATTCATGCTATATCCTATATAATAACTTGTGTCCTCACCCCACTCTCCCCACCCCCACCAGTCTCCCCTTTTTTTTTTAAACAACAAACATTTATTTCTCACAGTTATGGAGGCTGGGAAGTCCAAGGTCAGGGTGTAAGCAGATTCTATGTCTGTTGAGTCCACTTCCTAGTGGTTCTCTTCTTGCTGTGTCCTCACAAGGGACCTCTCTAGGATCTCTTTTATAAGGTCACTAATCCCACCCATGAGAGCTCCAACCTAATGACCAAATCACCTCCCAATGGCCTTACCTCTCCAAATAACATCATACTGGGGATTAGGTTTAAACATGTGAATTTGGGGGAACAAAAACATTTAGTATCAGTTTCCTTTATATTTTAAATATAATTTATTATCAAGCTAACAAACAGCGTATACAGTGTGCTCTTGGTTTGCGGGGGTTGGGGGGTAGATTCCCATGATTCATCGCTTACATACAACACCCAGTGCTCCCCCCAGTCTCATTTTTAAATTATCCCCTTCTATGGTTTAAAGTTCAGGGCATATTTAACTTCTTTCTGTTCTTCAAAAGGTCTGTCGGAAACACTCCTTCTCCTGGCTAGCTCCTTCAGATCACAACTTATAGTTTACTACCTTAGGAAAGCTTTCACTGATGTTCAAATTTGTGGGCTAGATTTTATTTTTTAGTAGGTACTTAACTAGCACTTACTAGCAATTTTGTAAATATTAATTCATTTGATTCCTACTATAATAATCCTAGGAGGTAAATACCATTATCACCCCTATTTTACAGGTAAGGGAACAGAGGTACATTACTTGTCTAAGACTGAAGATTTTGAATGGTAGAAGTAGGATTCAAATGTAAATATTTTGGTTCCAGAATCCATGTTCATATGCTATGCTGCCTCCTAGGTACAAGATGGCCCTTCTAGGTATTTCTCTATTACTCTTTACCTATGAATACATTGTGAAATATTTTAATAATGTGTCTGCCAAATTTTCAGCCAGTGAACTCCATAAAGACAAGGACTAAATCTATTTTATTTATTCCACATTCTTACATGTAAATTAAATTTTTTAAAATGTTTATTTATTTATTTTGAGAAAGAGAAACAGAGCACAGGCAGGGGAGGGGCAGAGAGAGAGGGAGAGGAAGAATCCTGAGAAGGCTCTACACTGTCAGTGCAGAGCCCGATGTGGGGGCTGGATCCTGCAAACGGTGAGATCATGACCTGAGCTGAAATCAAGAGCGAGGCTTAACTGACTGAGTCATCCAGGTGCCCCCACATGTATATTTTTAAAATATGTGAGAAAAAGGTAATGACATTACTAACTATAGTTAACTGAATTCAAAAGTATTTACAAGAGTAAAGGAGATAATATATTTGAAATTCTCAAGAAATGGCCTAAATAAAATATTATTTCTTCAATTCAGGACATCTTTCTTCAACCTCCCTTCAGTTCAAGACATTTTAATAGAGTCTTCTTGTCAGCATTCAAAACAGCACTAATTAAATGCCCTGTATAGACTTTGTTTGGATCGTGATTCAAACAAACCAACAGTAAAAAACATTTTGGAGAAAAATGAGGAATACCAAACACAGACTGAGTATAAAGTATATCAAGGAATTATTGCTAAATTTGCTGGTTTTAATAGTGGTATCGTATTTATATTTTAAAGCCTTTATCTATGAGAGATACTTGGTGAAGTATTTAGAGGTAAAGATATATGATGTCTGGGATTTGCTTTAAAATACTCCAGAGGTATTCATGAATTATTTGTTGAAAGAAAACAGAATTTTTAAAAAAAATTCATGGAAACACATGGTGGCGCTGTAGGATAAGATGAAATCAGTGCATGGACAACACTGTGGGCTCCATTATTCAGGGAACAGAGAACATCCAAGCCACTGAGAAGAGAGGGAGTAAAGGAGCTTCATCTACTAAAGCTGCTAGAGGACTATATACTCTCCGGGGGGGGGGGGGGGAATCTTATTTTTTAAAATTCAGCTTCAGCTTCCAAAATTAGGGTTGAACTTAAATTTTTCTACAAAAGAGGTTGCTGGAAGGAGCCATGGAGATCAAAGGGGTGCTCGCTCTGCAGAAAAGGCAAGTCCTGATTCTCTTTGTTTTGCTGGGATTATCTCAGGCGGGTCCTGAATCGGTGCGATATTCAGTGGCAGAGGAAACAGAAGTTGGTTCTTTTGTGGCAAATCTTGCAAGGGATCTAGGGCTTGGGGTAGAGGAGCTGTCCTCACGGGAGGCCCGGGTAGTGTCTGATGATAATGAAAAGCACTTACAACTTGATTTACTGACGGGGGATTTGCTCCTAAATGAGAAACTGGACCGAGAAGAGCTCTGTGGCTTCACCGAGCCGTGTGTGCTACATTTTCAGATGGTATTGGAAAATCCTTTAGAGTTTTTTCGGGGTGAGCTGCATGTCAAAGACATAAATGATCACTCCCCTATGTTTCTAGACAAGGAAATACTTATTAAAATATCAGAAAGTACCAGTAGTGGAACCACATTCCTAATGGAGAGTGCCCAAGATTTGGATGTAGGAACCAACAGTCTCCAAAACTACACACTTAGCCTTAATTCTCATTTCTACATTAAAATTCGAGACAGTGGTGATGGAAAGATATACCCAGAACTGGTCCTGGACAGAGCATTAGATCATGAGGAGGAGCCTGAGCTCACATTAACACTCATAGCACTGGATGGTGGATCTCCACCCAGGACTGGAACAACTTTGGTTCTCATCAAGGTCTTGGACATCAATGACAATGCCCCTGAGTTTGCTCAGAGGCTCTATGAAGTACATGTCCTGGAGGACACACCTGCTGGCTCCTGGATTATCACCATTTCTGCTAAGGATATGGATTCAGGAAATTATGGGAAAATATCATACACATTTTTGCATGCATCAGAAGATATTCGTAAAACATTTGAAATCAATCCAATATCTGGGGAGGTTCACTTGAGATCATGCCTGGATTTTGAAGTAATACAGTTCTACACTATAAATATTCAGGCAACAGATGGTGGGGGTCTTTCAGAAGAATGCAGTCTTCTGGTTAAAGTAGTAGATATAAATGATAATGCACCAGAAGTGACCATCTCATCATTTACAAAGACAATTCCAGAGAACGCCTCAGAGACTCTGGTTGCTCTTTTCAGCGTCCGAGACCAAGATGCCGGGGACAATGGGAGGATGGTTTGCTCTATTCAAGACGAGCTCCCTTTTTTTCTGAAACCAACCTTCAAGAACTTTTTCACTCTAGTTTCGGAAAAAGCACTGGACAGAGAGACAAGATCTGAGTACAACATCACCATCACCGTCACCGACTTAGGGACCCCCAGGCT
>NW_024414334.1:0-5132 GCF_014898765.1 Herpailurus yagouaroundi | reverse complement strand
CTGAGGGCCACTTTCCGGGCCACCTGGTGGACGTCAGCGGCGCGGGGTCGCTGTCCCAGAGCTACCAGTATGAGGTGTGTCTGCGGGGAGGATCGGGGACCAGTGAATTCAAGTTCCTTAAACCCGCTATCCCCAACGTCTCTCCCCCAGAAGGTAAAATGGAGGAAAGCCACACCTTTCTGAATGGCTTTGAGTTCATTTAGGGATTTGATTACTCTGCAGAACTTTTAGAGTGAGTGCTATTTCTTTGTAAAATATGTTCATTGTAATGTAAAATTCTTTGTTTTGGGTAACTTCATTTTACTTAAGAGTTTCCAGAAGTTTTGATGAATTTTCTGCTATCTACTTTTTAAATATTAACTGTGGAAAAACTAAGGGAGCTAGGATTTGCTTAGACTTTCTTCCAAAATGCAACCTCAAGTAATTTATTCAAATATACAGCATTTTCCCTTCAAGCTTAATGGTACACTGGGTTCAGTCATATTCTCTGGGTGTCTAAGCTGTAGATCCTCTCACTGAAACTGTTTTTATATGTTTGATAGAGGAAAGTGCATGATATAAATAAAAACCATGCATGGTTTCTGAGATGTTATCTTATTTAGATTTTTTTAAAAACCATAATCAATTTTGCCAATCTTTCCAACCAAATATTTGAGTAATTTTTCTGCATTTAGGTATTTTTCTTTGTAAACACTTTGGAACTGTATATATTGCTGGAAGATGTATTAAAATAAATTTTAATCTTGTTTGGATTAAGAAACATACTCAGCCCACACTTCTTGTCTGAGAACTTCCTGGGACTTCCCAAGGCAGGTAATCACTGTTGAGATGTTTATTATACTTTTCTTTACCTCTCTTGGCCATTTTTGATTAGCCTAGTAATAGACTCCTGATTAAAGTAGGCATAGTCACATTCTCCAAGCCTCTAAATTTCTACTTATGATGTAGTTCATCTATTTTTTTTTCTTGATTGCTTGTAACTAGGAAATAAATATTAAGTATGGGCTGAGGTAGCTATGTTATACTTTTGTAAGCTGGCAGCACAGAGTGGCATGTAGAGAGGGAAGAAAGAAAGGAGGACTGGAAGGAAAATGAGAAGGAATAAGGGAGTGGTGGAGGCAGAAGCCTAAGAAACAGAAGAGACTAAGAGCCATTTGATTCTAGGCATAGTTCCTGATTCCAGTGTTCCTAAGTCCCTAATGTCTAATTGTCCTTCACATTTGCAGTGAAACTCCAGTTCCCATATAATAACACTCCTTTATTTAACGCATCTTGGGGAGAAGGCATTTGTTGAAACCAAACTCTTTTGGAATGATACATGCAATTTTGAGTATTCAATTAGACTACCATAAACTCTGGTCTTTTACTGCAGGTTTTTAATATTAACTTAATCAATGAATGGGATAAAAATGTACAAGCTTAGAGATAACTAATCTGTACCAGAGAGTTTTGTTACAAAACTTAATTTTGTAAATAATTTATAAGATCTTTCAACTTAAAGATGTTATAAAATGTTTTATGGAATATTTTGTTAACAGGTATCCCTCCTTTTTTTAAATGTGCTTCAGGATTAGTTTTAAAAAGTAACATTGAATTTGTTATTGTTTGGATATCTATACATCAAACCTTCCTTAGCATCTCTTTTAAAAATAACTAAGTTCAATGTGAACAGAATTATTTTATCATTTAATGTAAAATCTTCAGATCTATAAATAATCCCATTTATAAATAATATGGGGTAATTCATGATTTCATTAGTAGTAATTTGATTGATGCTAGTCTATTACTAGAACTTTCATGAAAAAAATTTCAAGCTTTCTACCAAGTATATGGGCTTAAAATGTTCTTCTCAGAAGAGAAAATAATGAGAAAATTTATCTGAGAGATGACAAATGGGAATGAAAAACTAATTTTGATCCATTAATTTACTGATACAGGTACCAGCATCTACCTATTAATATTTTTTAAAGTGCATGGACATTAAGGGCACATTTTCTTGGACTTTTGATTCTATAATAAAGAGTTTGATGCATGACCAACATCTTTCTATGAGGAAAATTATCAGATTTTAATTGTTACCAGCATGTTCTCACATTTTGGATTTACATAATCAAATTTGTTTTGCTGTGTAGAGGAAAACATTATAAAATAGAACGTCAATTTGAGTGATTGGCACCTTAATAGAATTAAACTAATATGCAACACAGTTTTTACACTTGGCCCATCCTGTTTTCCCAGTTAGCCACGTATTAGTGTACCAGAGTACATGATAATATCTATTTAAAAGTTATTAAAATTTTGGCTAAAGTTTGATGCAACTGGGGAGACACAGATCCCCCCCCTACCACAAGATGTTTTTCCCGTTGCTAGGACTCTGAAGTCATGCTAGGGTGCCAGGATCCCAAGCTATTCAGAGACATGTGAGCTGCTTGCTAAAAATGAGTTGTGATCTTCCTTATTTGATATGTTTTACCTGCTCTTTCAGATGAATCCAACTTATTTTCTTCTGCACTTTATTTATTGGTTTAAGTTCAGCCCTTTATTTTTATGATCTTCACCATGCTATTTTCCAAGATCTCAGTGAATCTCTGCTTCAACATGTGTCTTGATTTTAGGAATAAATGTACATATCTTCACAAATTGTTTTGGACAATGGAACAAATCAATACTCACATAGGTACTCACATAGGTACAGACACGTTCTCTTTAGACAATATTTACACATAAGTCATTCATAACCCCTTCAACCTTTTTTATGTTTATTTATTTTTGAAAGAAAGAGAGTGGGGGGAGGAACAGAGTGATCTGGGGACAGAGGATCCCAAGTGGCCCCATGCTGACAGTGGAGAGCCCAATGTGGGGCTGGAACTCACAAACCCTGAGATCATGACTTGAGCCAAAGTCCCAACACTTCACCTATTGAGCTGCCCAGGCACTCCTAAACTTTCTTTTTTTTTAATTTTATTTCTTAAATTTTAAGTTTATTTCTTTATTTTGAGAGAGAGAGAGCAAGTGCAGGTTAGCGGCAGAGAGACAGAGAATCCCAAGCAGGCTCCACGCTGTCAGCATGACTTATGCAGGGCTGGATCCCACCATCCCTGAGATCATGACCTGAGCAGAAATCAAGAGACTGATGCTTAACCCGCTGAACCACCCAGGTGCCCCACCCCTTAAACTTTCTATTGAATTTGCATAGTAAACCAATTCTAGCTGGTCTATCACTTAAGTTTATACTCCTGAAACATGTGAATGAATCTCTTCACCTACTGTAGTGGCAGTGAGTTTGTGTATATTCTTTGTTTAGGAATAGACTGATAGCAACACCGTTTTCTACTTAATTTTTCCCCAGAGCACAGATTATACAATATAATAGACAAGTCCATGAGGTCAGAGAAGGTATTTGTATTTCCAACACTTAGTACAATATTTGACGTATAACATGAAATAAGTGTTTGTTGAACAAATACAGTTGGCTTTGTTCTTGCCAACATCCTTTCCTAAAGTGTCTGTCACCATTTCCACATTTATAACTTCACAGGAGAATACAAGTTATCATTTTATTTATAAACCATCCCATGTGTAATCTGTGGTATGTTTTTGTGTGTGCGTGTAAATAAAATGAGTGATACGTTTTGTAGCATCGTCAGCAAACTAGGTTTAAGTACAACACATGGTGGCGCTGTAAGCTAAGGCTGGGAATACCAGACCGGGGATGGTTACTGTTCCTGCAGTCATATGCAGATCTAAGAGAAGATAATTAACCTTGCGGCAGGGATCGACTTGCAGAGCAGTTTGCCTAAAGACCCAATAAGTACCCAGATTCTAAAGGCTTTTGGCGTTGGAGAAATGGAGGCTGAAGAGGAGCGTTTTCCTAGACTAAGGCAAGTTCTTCTTCTCTTTGTTTTGCTGGCTCACACTTGCGCGGAGCGGGAAGATTATTTTATTACAGAAGAAACAGAGAGTGGTTCTTTTGTGGCCAATCTAGCAAAGGATATAGGGCTAGGGGCAAGAGAGCTCTCTCGGCGGAGGGCTCGGATCATTTTTAACAATGACAAAAAGCATTTTCAGCTGAACCTTCAGACTGGAGATTTACAAGTAAATGAGAAACTGGATCGGGAAGAATTGTGTGGCCCCACTGAACCTTGTGTACTGCAATTTCAAGTGTTACTGGAAGAACCTTTGGAGGTATATAGGTATAAGCTTTTGGTCACTGACATAAATGACAATTACCCTGTGTTCCCAGAGGCAGAAATGATTTTAAAAATCATGGAAAATACTCTTCCAGGGGCTGTGTTTCCCCTGAAAAATGCGCAAGATTTGGATGTAGGTGTCAATAATGTTCAAAACTACACCATTTATCCCAACTCCCATTTCCACGTGCTCACCCGCAACAGCGGTGAAGGCAGAAAATACCCGGAACTGGTTCTGGACAAAGCCCTAGATCGAGAACAGCAGCCCGAGTTTAGATTAACTCTCATGGCAGTAGATGGTGGAACTCCTCCCAAAACTGGGACTACCCTGGTCCTCATTGATGTTTTGGACATCAATGACAATGCTCCTGAGTTTGTGCAGCCACTCTATCGTGTGCAGATCCTGGAAAACAGTCCCCTGGGATCTCTTATTGTCACTGTTTCAGCTAGAGATTTAGACACAGGAATAAACGGTGAAGTAGTCTATTCATTTTTCTATGGTGATGAAGAGATTACTAGGACATTTGCACTTAATGAACTCACAGGAGAAATTAAAATAATTAGGAAATTAGATTTTGAAAAAATTAAGTCATATGAGCTGGATATTAAGGCTTCTGATGGAGCAGGTCTTTCGGGAAAATGCACTGTCATAATAGAGGTGGTGGATATAAATGACAACACCCCAGAAATGACCGTGGCTTCCCTTATAAGTTCCATCCCTGAAAATTCCCCTGAGACCACGATAGCTCTTTTCAGTATTCAAGACCCAGACTCTGGGGAAAATGGGAGGATGGTTTGTTCCATCCAGGAAGATGTCCCGTTCACTCTGAAACATTCTCTTGAAAATTTCTACAAGTTAGTAACAGAAGGAGTGCTAGACAGAGAGACAAGATCTGAGTACAACATCACCATCACCGTCACCGACTTGGGGACCCCCAGGCT
>NW_024414333.1:0-1051 GCF_014898765.1 Herpailurus yagouaroundi | reverse complement strand
CATTTACAGTTGGAGAAAAATACAAATTGGCACAGCCATCTTTTTTTTAATATGAAATTTATTGTCAAATTGGTTTCCATACAACACCCAGTGCTCATCCCAACAGGTGCCCTCCTCAATGACAATCACCCACTTTCCCCTCCCTCCCATCCCCCCCCACCCCGTCAACCCTCAGTTTATTCTGTTTTTTTTTTTTTATTTTTTTTTCAACATTTATTTATTTTTTGGACAGAGAGAGACAGAGCATGAACGGGGGAGGGGCAGAGAGAGAGGGAGACACAGAATCGGAAACAGGCTCCAGGCTCTGAGCCATCAGCCCAGAGCCTGACGCGGGGCTCGAACTCACGGACCACGAGATCGTGACCTGGCTGAAGTCGGACACTCAACCGACTGTGCCACCCAGGCGCCCCAGTTTATTCTGTTTTTAAGACTCTCTTATGGTTTGCCTCCTTCCCTCTCTGTAGCTTTTTTTCCCCCTTCCCCTCCCCCATGGCCTTCTGTTAAATTTCTCAGGATCCACATAAGAGTGAAAACATATGGTACCTGTCCTTCTCTCTATGACTTATTTCACTTAGCATAACACTCTCCAGCTCCATCCACATTGCTACAAAAGACTGTATTTCATTCTTTCTCATTGCCAAGTAGTATTCCATTGTATATATAAACCAAAACTTCTTTTTTTTTTTTCAATGTCTAAATTTTGAGATTTTATTTTTTATTTTTTTTTTACTTATATATGAAATTTATTGTCAAATTGGTTTCCATACAACACCCAGTGCTCATCCCAAAAGGTGCCCTCCTCAATACCCATCACCCACCCTCTCCTCCCTCCCACCCCCCATCAACCCTCAGTTTGCTCTCAGTTCTCAACAGTCTCTTATGCTTTGGCTCTCTCCCACTCTAACCTCTTTTTTTTTTTTTTCCTTCCCCTCCCCCATGTGTTCCTGTTAAGTTTCTCAGGATGCACATAAGAGTGAAACCATATGGTATCTGTCTTTCTCTGAATGGCTTATTTCACTTAGCATCACACTCTCCAGTTCCATCCACGTTG
>NW_024414332.1:0-2141 GCF_014898765.1 Herpailurus yagouaroundi | reverse complement strand
GCGGGGTCGTGGGGTGGGGGTGGGGAGGGCCGGGGACGGCGGGCCCCGGAGGAGGTCCCGGGGTCCCGGGGCCGAGCCCCGAGCCACCTACCCCGTGGGGCCGCGACTCATGGCCTGCGCGGCGGGCGGCTCGCGCGCCGGCGTCTCCCAGAGCCGCCCCAGCCTCGGCGCCCGCGCCCCCGACCCCACCCCTCCCCGCCCCCAAAACGCGCGGGGCTCCGGGCCCGCGCACCTGCCCCACACGCCGCTCCCCAAAGTTGGCCCCGGAGCGGGGGCGAGGGGCCCGGATCCACCCCGCCAGGGGAGAGGCGCGGGCTCGCCTGCGTGCACAGGGGACTCCATGGTGGCCCGCGGCTGCCGGTCCGCCTGCTTATTTTAAAACACACGTAAAGAATAATAAGCTCGGGGTTTCTGGGAATCTTGCTTCCTAGGGTGGGAGGTGTGTGCTGCTGCCGAGATTTACGAATTAAAAATGCTTCTACAACAAAGGAGCCTGGGGCATGGAACAGGTTGGAGCCACCAGTGAACGTGACATCCGCAGACACGTCCAGATCCAAATGCAAGAATGGGCAGAAGACGGGGTCGTGTAAAAATTCTCGACAACCGTTGATAAAACCCTTGCATGAACTTTGTTACCCGCGGCAGTGTGAAATGTCAACCACAGAACTGAGGACCCTAAAAATGTGCGCAAGCCCGAGAAGCAGATCCGCTCAAAAACTGAGTCAGGATCAGGTAGCATCACATTATAAGCCCCAAAAGGGTCAGTAATGTGTACCTGTGATAAAGCAAGAAAGATGAAAATTAAATTCCTCAACAGGTGATGATACTATGTCCAAACTGTTTGACATCCTCAACAAAGCTGCTGAGAATGGAAACGCTTCGTTCAAAAGGGAAAAGACAGCAAGGCATCCAGGCTATGGGTGAAATACAGGAATAGGGGCAATGGTCTCTCACTGAAACATTTAGAAAAGAGTAAAAATCATAGCAAAAAATCATAGTAACACCTCCCACTGCTCCGATGTATTGTCACAAAATGATCTGTGCCAGTTTTCATCTGCTGGAATTGGTCTTACAAATTATTCGAATTTAAGGAATGACAGTTAAAAAAACAAATACAAAAAAAACTCTGCCAAAGAATAAAACCATACAGGGCAAACACCCAAACTTTTTAGAGGACTTCACTGCACAGCACTTAAGGCGACCTATTTCTCAACCTATCGTTCGTACCTAAGAAACCTGGGAATACCCCTAAGGGCCTTTCTCTGGGTTATTATGCGGAGAAACCCACTCCCAGGGACCTTTTATCCCCAAAACTACCCACAGTCAAGCCAGGCAGGACCCACGCAGGGCATACACCGGCCACAACACAACAGACTTGCCTGTGTGCCTGGCTGAATACAGGGAAGACCTGAACGCACAAGGACACGGCTTCTCAGAACCAAAAGGATATTGACACATTTCAGAGTTTTCCCCTACAGGAAAAGGAAACCACGGGGATGGAATCCTTTGACCGAAAACCTCCAACGCTACTTCCTGACCGTTCGCAGCGGTGGAATCACCTCAAGCGAAAAATCCCGACTCGACACCGTTTTGTCAGGCTTCGGGAAGGAAAAAGCAAAAGCCTCCCTCCCGGGCCGACTTCTGGCTGCACACAAAGAGCGCTGTCACCGCGCCACTCCTCGGTCCGGACTCCGCCGGGCCACCCCGACGGAGTACCGCGTGCGTAAGCACCGACGCGAGGGCACAGGCCGCTTCTCCCGCAGCCCCGCTCCACCTGGGGCCCGGGCCTCGCCATGACAGGCGGTCGGGGCGGCCCACCCCTCCCGAACCCCGGCCCCCGGTCACCTTCTTCATCAACGCCTCGCAGCGGCCTGGCTTCGCGGGCTCCCCGGGGGCCTCCCGGGCGCCCGCAGAACCGGCCGGGCCGGGCAGCCCCGGCCCCCGAGAGCCCGCTGCACAGAAGCCGCGACGTCGATGTGGTCCTCCCGCCTCGGAAGCAGTTGCCCCGGGGCCCTCGCCCCGGCACGTCCCCTCCGCGGCAGGCGAGCGGCTGACGAGGCTGCGGGCGCGGGTGCTGCCGCCTCTCAGCTCCCGGAGGCCCGGCCCGCCGCGCTCAGCAGCAGTTCCGGCTACGGCAGCCG
>NW_024414330.1:0-5072 GCF_014898765.1 Herpailurus yagouaroundi | reverse complement strand
CCCCCAGTCCTGGATCCTCAGATAAATGTGGCCAACAGTCTCTGTGCTTCATTCCAAATATTTTCTGGGCACACGTGCTTGCCTGCCCATCTCCTTCATTTTACTTTCCAAAATTGTGGTAAAATTCACCTGACCTAAATTCAGCCATTTTATTTTATTTTGTTTTTGTTTTTGTTTTTATTTTTTAACGTTTACTTTTGAGACACACAGGGAGACAGAGTGCGAGCGGGGGAGGGGCAGAGACAGAGGGAGACGCAGAATCCGAAGCAGCTCCGTGCTCTGAGCTGTCAGCCCAGACGGCCTCTCGGGGCTCGAACCCACAAACTGGGAGATCATGACCTGAGCCCAAGTCGGCTGAGTCACCCAGCCGCCCCCAAATCAGCCTTTTTAAAGTGCACAATTCAGGGCCATTTGGTACACTCACCGCCTCCGTCCGGTTCCAGAACATTCCCATCGCCCCCAAAGGAGACCCCTTTGCATCAGCGCTTCCCGCCCATCCCCCTCTCCAGCCTCCGGCAACGCTAATCTATTTTCTGTCTCTCTGGATTTGCCTCTTCTGGAAATTTCATCTAAATAGAATCCTACAATATGTGGCCTTTGTATCTGGCTTCTTTCACTGAGCTTAATGTTTTCAAGCTTCCCCCGTATTGTGGTCTTCTCGATGTGTTTCTATGCACAGTGAGCTTATGTCACACGTAATGAACTGCTGTTTCCAATAACAATAGTCCGTATAAATCTTTCCCTGTTCGTGCGTGCCAGGTACCATTCTTTCTCTAGACCTTTGCCGAGGTCTGTCATTTGGAGACACAGGTACATGTTTATTTCACTGGTCTCATGGATGGATCCTTCTCATCAGAAGGGGTAGCTGTTACATAAACTAGGGCTGCGGGGAACATCTGCAGATACATTTATTATTATTATTATTATTTTTTTTTGCACTTGTGTCTCTATAGAGTCGGTTCCCAGAAGTGAATTTTTTTTTCCTCCGGCGTATTTATATTTAAATTTTTTATAGCTCTTACAGAATCGCCCTTCCAGAAGGCAGCTGTTTATACTTCCAGCAGGGGCGGGGGGAGGGGGGCGGGGCGGTGGGGGTGGCGGGGGGGGTGGGCCCAGGGCGGGTGAGCCCTTCAGGTTTTCCCAAGCCCTGCCTAACACTGGGAATTGTCAGGCATTTTAATCTTAGTTAAGTCTGAAAAATAGACACAGCATGTTAACGTGTATTGGTAATTTTTAAATTATCCGCGACGCTAAGTGTCTCCACATCATTTGTGTTTCCTTTTTCTGGGAGATGACTGTTGACTTTTTCTACTAATTTTCTGTTCATTGTCCTCAGTTTCCTTCGAAGAATATTTAGCCCCATTCCTGATCATGTGAAACTATTTTTTTTTCTCAGGCTGTCCTTTGCCTTTGCCTCACGACATTTGTTTCCGTGCAGAAAGTTTTACAGGAACAAATGAAGCTTGCTTGCATGTAGCTTGAATTTTGCCATTTTAAGGTTATTTTTAAAATTACCCTTTTTTGGAGGAGTTTTTATGATTCATCTTTATGGTTGAATCTTTCATTCACATGGAATTCAGATACAACTTTATTCTCAGACATGAATTGCCCTGAAATCCTTTTATTGAATAATGTATTGCTTTCAATTACTGGAACAGCAGACTTTTTCTTTCTCTCTCTCTCTCTCTCTCTCTTTTTTTTTTTTTTATGGTATTAAAAATTCCTTGTTAGCTTGGCGTTATTTTTGGATTATTCAGTGGCTGGCCCACTTTTAGTTACCATAGCATTTTTTTTAAGTTACCATAGCTTTATAAATTTTAGCATTTACTAAGAGTAATCTGTTCTCTTACCCATTTCCCCCAGAATGTTCTTGGCTAGTCTTGTGTAATTTTCTAGATGAATCTCAGATCAGTTTTATCCTTAGTTAGCAGGTTCTTAAGCGGTAGCTACACGTTTTAGATTGTGTTACGTGTTGCACGAGTGTTCTCCTTACTGTTATTTCCCAGGTTGTCTATAATCCTCAGTTTCTTTTTCTTCTGTGATTCAAGAGTTGTTTAAGAAGAAATTCTAGGGGCGCCTGAGTGGCTCACTCGGTTAAGCATCCAACTTCGGTTGAGGTCATGATCTCACGGTTCGTGGGTTCGAGCCCCGCGTCGGGCTCTGTGCTGATGGCTCCTTGCCTGGAGCCTGCTTCGGATTCTGTGTCTCCCCCTCTCTCTGCCCCTCCCCTCCTTACCTTCTGTCTCTCAGGAAATGGATAAACATTAAGAAAATAAATTTTTTTTTAAAGAAGAAATTTTAATTTGGGGCTCCTGGGTGGCTCAGTTGCTCACGTGTCTGACTCTTAATTTCCGCTCAGGTCATGATCTTGAGGTTGTGAGAGCGAGCCCCATGTCACGCTCTGTGCCGACAGTGTGGAGCCTGCTTGGGATTCTCTCTCTCTCCTTCTGTCTCTGCCCTTCCCATGCTTACTCTCTCTGCATCTCAAAGTAAATACATTTAAAAAATCAACAGATTGAGCCGCCTAGACCCCTAAATGTCTGTTATATTTTAAATGTAACAAATCGCTTTGTTTGGGTTTTGGTCCTTTTTTCTTCTAGCTAATAAGTTTTTCCCTCTGGCTTTATTTACTTCTGTTACTTTTGGGGGTTGTACATTCTATTTTTGTTTCCTTTGACTTTGGTGATGCATACGTATCTAAATCAAGTGACCAGGAGGTAAAAACAAAAGGGAAGGGCAAAGATTTACCAGCAAATATTGTGAATTCTTGAAATTCAGTCGCTTCGCCAGTTTGTGCCCTGGTAATGACTGGCCTGTACCCAATTTTCATTGCGCAAGTTAGTTCGTTCTTTATCTTAGTTCATTGTCATCGGTCACACCTATGAGTACACATCTTTCTGGTGCCATATTCTCAGGGACACCACTGGTGGCTTCGCCGGTGTGGCCCCTGCGGTCAGTAGGTCCACCCTGGGTCCTGACTCGCTGTAAGCGATTCGCAACCTTGCCTGAGCGATGGATTCACTTACGAAGCCTTTGTTCATCGCCAGAGGGACCTTGGTCACGCACAGACGCTTAGTGACTCCCACGAGGGTCTCTGCCTGGCTGGGGGGCTTCCGACACCATGGTTCTGGTGTCTCCCTCTCCCTGCTTGAGATCCTTACTGACTGGCCGGGCCGTGGCGTGTGAATCCGGATTTCGTTTTCACAGCTCCCAGCTGATGTCTCTGCGCCATCGGGAGGAGCTGCTGCTGGGAATTCCGGGAAGTCTGGGAATTTGACACGATGACGGGAAACGTGCTGGGCTTTTCCCTCACCGTGGCTCCCGTGGCGTGCGGAAGCCAGGCGTGGGCCTTGTGCCCTGCATCTGCTGTGCCCGTGCGGTGACCCCAGTGCTGTGGCCTTCGTCCCTGACGCCAGTAGCGGGGACATGCGTCCTCCTGAGGCTTGTGGGGGTTGGTGAGTTCTGTTTCCAGTTTCCTACTTGGTTAGAATGGAGGACGTGTGGGGGTTTCTTGAAGATGGGGAGACTCTGTGAGGGGAGGGCGCACGTCTTTGCCATCTTGAATCGGGGGTCAGAACGTGCTTGGCCTGTGAGCGGAGTTGAGTTTCCAAGGGACCAGATGCGCGTGCTGATGCAATTCTTCAGTGTCTTGGGTGTCACTTACTCTGCAGGTGGGGTTCAGTCCCTTAACGGTGTGTAAATTCAGCGACATCAGACGGACCCTCTCTCCTTTGCACACGTCCTTATGAGCCTGTCTAGCCTCCTCTGCGTCACCGCGGAGCATTGGTGGGCGGGAACATCCTCGAGGCTGTCATGGCCTAGTGGGGTCATTGAGATTCTCTTCCGTGGCGACGTTGGTCTCTGTTTCCCAAAGTGGGTTCCCCTGGTCGCCCCTCCCCAGAGTTGCTCCCCAGAAGAAAGGCCGGGGGGAGGGGTGAGCACGGCTGGAGACTGATACGTGCGGTTTTACAGAAACCTGCTTCCCAGACGTGTGATCAGGGGGTTCTTTAGACTCAGGGACCGTGTTGGGGGAAGTGTGGGCGTGGGCATGGGGGTTCACCACTTCTGCATCTGTGGACCGGCGGAAGGCGTGGTCTCTGCCTCGACCACGGAGCTGCATCATGTAGAGTTGCCCCACGGCGTGAACCGGGGCGCCTGCGGAGGGGATCGGGGATGCCGTGTATTTGTTGGTGAAGGCCCCAGTTTGTCCGTTTCAGACTTTGTGACAAAATAAACCGGGCTGTTGACATCGAGGGTGTTTCAGTCTTTGCTAACAAGCGATGGGGGGCTGCAGGCATCCGTGGCGCCCGGTCCCTCCTTGTGATCGAGGTCCTGGCGGACGAGGGCGGCCGTCCAGTGCGGTGTGGGCAGTCTGGACGGCCCTCTGGACGCCACAGTCATCCCTCAGCAGTAGCTTTGGGCCAGGGCCGGCCTTGTGCTCTTCAGACGTATAGTCTTGGGAGCCGTCCGTGAGGACGGCCCTCGACAGATGAGGATCCCGGGCAAAGACACGTCCATGACTTGCCCAGAGTCACGTCCCCAGGTTGGGACCTGGCTTTCTGAGGCTCAGCTCTTGCACCTGCTGGAGGCCCACCAGCCTGTCCCCCGTCACCCGCCCAGGTCGTCAGGCAGCCAACATTGGGGTGGGGTGTGGCCCACCCTCCATTCTTACGACCTCACGCCGTGGGTGCGCCAGTGATCGTGCCCATGGGATCTTACCTTGAAAGAAGGCTCTTTCACGTTTCCCGAGAGAGGGGGACACAGCGGGCCGCGCAGGGCCCCCGAGGGAAGCATCAGGTTGGTGGGGAGGCAGAAGTAGGAGTGAGGAGGAGTGAGGTCAGAGCCTTCGTTGAGGTTTTACGGGAATGGCAAGGCTGTGCGGTCAGCAGCTTAGGAATGACCAGCTGGAATAGGTCTGGCGAGCCCTGGGACACGGGGGCTCCCTTGTCTGGCTCCTGGCCCTGGGGTGACACGGGGCAGGAGGCACACGGGCTTGCCGTGTGAGGAAGCAAGGTGGTGGGGATGTGGGCTCTGCGCTGTCTGGTTTGCACATAAAAGGCATGCCCGCCAGC
>NW_024414329.1:0-6009 GCF_014898765.1 Herpailurus yagouaroundi | reverse complement strand
CACACCAGGGTGGCCTTGTTGGCGCTGAGCTCCTCATTGGAGGGTGGAAAGAGGGTAACTGAGGGCGCGGACTTGGGCTGACCTGTGGGGCAAGGGAGAGGTAACAAGTCAGAGTTCACATGCTTATTCAGTCAGCTCCTATCTCTGTCCTGAAGTGGGATACAGCTCTGTCATATCTAAAGCTTGGTCCTCAGTTGCCTCTTGCTCCCTGTGGTCTGGTCAGCGGTGGATAAGGTCACTCACCTTCTGTTGGAGAGAAACTGAGTGTCCATCTGTTGGGAGATCTGAGCCCAACTGTGGCTCTCGTCCCTCTTCAGGTTCAACTGTACTCATCACTTTCCTAATTGCCTCTAGGCTCCCATGTTACTGACTTTTATCGTGCTTGACACCTAATCTTTCCCTGTGGAACCTGTCTGTCCTATGGCATGTCCTGCCAGGTCCATCTCCAAGGGGTGCTCATGCAGGTATCTGTCTGTCCTGGTGTTAAGCTCTCATCCCCTTCCGGGAGGGGGTTTCTTGGCCACATTCCCACTGATCCCTCATTGCAGCCCCTGCCCACCTCCTGACAAAGCCCCTCTAAGGTTGCCTGAGGGGGAGAGAGTGTCTGCCCTTGGGCCGGAATCTAGTCTAGCAGGTGGAGGCTTTCTGGAAGAGGTGAATCTGCTGTTCTGAGGCTGGAGCTGGGGCTTGTCTGAGGGGTCACTTTGCACGTGAAGTTATCTTGGGGCATCTGCTGTGCTAGCATCACAGTGTGCCTATCATTGGCAGCCATCCTTGTCTCCCGTCCCTGAGGAGTCACCAGCCCCAGTATCTGCTCAGGGGTCTCTCCTCCAACATTAATATGGGTGGGACAAGCTTTGGGGCCTGAGTGTCCTGAGCCGTGTCCTGTGTGAGGAGGTCCTGTGTGTCCTGGAGAAGGATGAGGGACCCAGCACTCTGAGGCCACCTTGTCCCAGGAAATCCTCCTTCTGTTCTCGTTTCCCTTGCCTTGGGTTCCCTTTTATTCCACGGCCAACCAAGAGTTCCTCCCAAAACCTCTCAGTAGCTCCCACCTAGAACCCGGAGAGCATAGAACCCAAGTGTGATTGATACACACTTGGACAGATGAGCTATGCAAGCATCCTTTACTGGTCCTATGGCCCTTGTGCCCCAGCCCAGGTTCCCCAGTCCTGTGTTCCTTCAGTCCCTCATTTCCCCACATCTGGGGGATGACAGACCCCAAGGAAGCTGATTGTGTCAGAGTCCAGAGGAGAAGCCCCCTGAGAGTGCTCTGGGTCACAGTGAGGGGGAACAGGAAGGGGTCCTTGGGACTGACCTGAGCTTCCCCGACCAGGAGTCTGACAAGAGAGAACAAGCTAAAGTGGTGAGGGACAGCCCCAAACTATGAAGGTCCCAGACCTTAGAGAGTTTCAGACCCCAAGCACAGTCATCACAGAAAGAAGAGAAAAATTGCCCCAATTTTCATTCTGGTTGCCAAAGAGAGAGAAAGGGGGAGACTCACCGAGGACGGTCACCTTGGTCCCTCCGCCGAAAACATAACACAGTGATACAGCTTTGAACACAAACCCTCTGTCAGCCCTGGCACCCTTCCCCCTTCCCCAGGCCCACCTGCAGCTGCTTGGGAGGCTCAGAGTCCAGCCTCCTCTTTGTGGGGGTTGGGCTGGCCCATGGGAGCTTGAGACAGGGCACCCCCTCCCCAATGCACCTTCCCTTCCTCATGGGGTGAGCTTCCCCCCAGCCCCGACCATGGTGGGGTAGGAGGGAATGCCTGAGTGACATATCATAACTCAGGTAGCTCCTGGCAGGAGCTCTGTGTATGGCTCAGCTTGCTTGGGGAATGCTACCTGGGAGATCGAACAGCACAGTTTCCAACACAGACATCACGAGGCCTGTGCCTTCTGCAGAGCTGAGGCCCGTGGAGGGTTCTGGATGCCACCACATGTCCTAGACACATGCCCAACATGGCCACGTGTACAATAGCAGGCGTGTGTGTGTGTGTCCTGGTGTGTGCACGCAAGTTTATTGGGTGTGTGTGCATGTCTATTCTGTCTGTGTGACTAGGGGCCTAGACCTGCCCTTCTGAGCTAGCTCTGCTAGCTAGCAGTGGAGTCTTCCTGGTTCTCAAGGCCCATTCACAACTTTCCAGAAAATGACTGTGTGCACAGATGGATCCATGACACAATTCAGAATGGGATCTTGACATGGATTCATGGCCCCAATGAATATGCATGGACATTTTAACTTTAGTGGTATTTTGTGCATAACTCCAAGGTGTCTCTGTCTCCCAGGGGCCTTTAATACAACTGGGTCCTCCGTGACACATGTAGAAGGAGAGGCCCCCAGTGGGAGTGTGGGAGATACTGACCAGGGTCTAGAGACTGAGTTTCCTATAATGAGTGCAGCAGGGCAGGTCTGGGGAAGGGAACAGTGCAATGTTCCCAGGGAGGCAGGGGCACGGGGCCCCTGTGGAAGGAAAGATTCTCTAGGATGTGATGATGGGAAGTTTCCAAATGTGTAGGAAACCACAAAAGGCATGGCCTTGCGTGGGGGCATTCAAGGAAGGGAGACATCCCAGTGAGTTGGGCTGGTCCCAGTGAATAAGGTCCCAGGACCGGAGTGGAGACTGGAAACGAACCAAGAGGCCATGGGAATCAAGGGCTATGATCCTGAAAATGGTTGGGGTGGAAATGGCCTACAGAAGTCTATCAAGATCCACAGGTGTGGGCCTTGGTACTCTGGGTCTTGCTGCTTCCGTTGCGAGTACAGAATATTGTGTGTGCAAATTTGGGTGAGTGGGAATCTGTTCCACAAAGAAATATGGGGCTGCTCTGCTGGCTCTTCCCCATAAAGCCAGTGAACCTGTGTTCACTCCAAGGATGGTTGAGTTCAGGGCACAAAATGTTAAACACAAATAACCAGATAGTGTGATTTCTGATTGAATAAAGGACATTTTATTGAGCATTGATTGAATGAAGGGAGAAGGGCTGGAATCATCCCGGTGCAAGGGGAATCCTTCCTGTAGGTCCAATGGCTGCACACACCCTTGGGTTGGTGAGAGTCTTGGGGACCTAAGAGCACTCTGCAGGGACCACATTCTTCTCCATAGTGCTCCCCTGGTACGTGACCTGGCAGGTGAAGCTGCTGAGAGATTTCCACTTGACAGGTGACAGGCTTATGTAGCTGCTGGCCCTTACTTGTTGTTGCCCTGTTTGGAGGGCTTGGTGGTTTCCATGCCCTGGTAACAGGGGTGCCGTCTGCCTTCTAGGCCACCGTCAAGCAGCTGGGGTAGAAGTTATTCATTAGGTAGTCTTGTTGTCGCTGAGCTCCTCAAGGGAGGGTGGGATGAGGGTAACTGAGGGTGAGGAGTTCGGCTGACCTGTGGGGTGGGGGAGGGACAGGAGGTCAGAAGCTCAGCTTCCATGTTTGGGGTCACTTCACTTGACATCGGCCTTCACGTGGGTACAGGTACCTGAAC
This sequence comes from Herpailurus yagouaroundi, assembly GCF_014898765.1. Classification (NCBI taxonomy): domain Eukaryota; kingdom Metazoa; phylum Chordata; class Mammalia; order Carnivora; family Felidae; genus Herpailurus; species Herpailurus yagouaroundi. The sequence continues at coordinate 2,534 of NW_024414329.1, read as the reverse complement.
ATTCAGTCAGGCACCCAGTTCTCACTCTGTGTCCATGTGAATCCATGTTGGGGTGGGTGGGTGGGTTAAGGTGTTATTCAATCATCTCCCCACCTTTGCTGGGAACCTTTGAGGTGGATTCCTATCACCACCCATCCTGAGACTCTTCTGAGATCTTTCCTTCCACCCAGACATCTAACTCTCACTGTCCTGCTCCTGCCTCCTCTGACTTTTGACAGTGTCTGTCTCAGCTCTACTTTTGTCCTCTGTGGCCAGTGCTATTATGTGAGCTCTCTGACCTCCTATTGGCTCATCCTGTGGACCATTCTATCTTGACTCTTGTGTGAGGTCTTTGCCCTAAGGGTCTGTTTTTACCCAGATGTGTCTCTTCTGGGCTGTCCCTGATGGGGTAGGATCCTTGCTGATCATACAGAGTGTGTCTGCGTGGCCTTGCATCACTCTCAATCCATAGGCTTTCTGCAGCCCCAGTCCCTGTGTCCTGCAATCAGTCATTTCATGAGAGCTTTCATGCCATAGATTCTCCTGTGTTTGTTGCAGATGTGTGTCCTGCAGGGACTCAAGAGTCCACTCATGTCTCACATCTTCTCATTCCATGACTCTCTCTGGCATCTACTCCTTTAAGCTCCCTCCTACCTGTGGCCAGTTTGTCTTAGTCCCCATGCCAGCTCAGGAGTGTATACTGCACCCCATGAGGCCTGTGGGGAGCTCTACTTGCACCATTGCTTACTCTGGACCCTGGGTCCCTGAGCTCCGGGCCTTCTCCTGAGCCTTGTGTGTGTCCTCAGCCTTGGCCCATAGCATGCCGCATCCCTGTAATATCTCTACATGGTCACTCCTCTCAATGCTCCCCCTTCTCTCTTCCCTTTTATTTGAGGGCACTTAGTGACTCCCAGAGACAAAGGTTGTCCAATAGGAGGCCTTACAAAGGTGGACAGAAAAGAGCACATACGGGACCCAGGATGACCCGGTGGACACATAGTTGAGTTTGTAGGTCATCCTGACCATCCCTTGCCTCTCACGTAGCAGTGGAGGGGCTGTGATGACCAAAGAAACAAGCAGGACATTGTGTAGTGGGAGGGAAGATCAGGGTCCCAGGGACTGGTGTCCAAAATTAGGGAATTATCAAATTGAGAAAAAACACATAAAGAAAAAAAAATAGACAATTACTCCCAACATCTGGGAGAGCATGGAAGGAGGGAGAAGATGAGACTCATCTAGGATGGTCACCCGGGTCCCTTAGCTGAAAACAAAACATTGCGATACAGGCTAATACAAAAACCACTGCCTGGGAATCCCTGCCCCACCCCTTAGAACCCCACCTGCAGTTGTGATGGAAGAAGTGGGGGGCACTGCTCCATACTAGTGTCTGCTCAGTGGGGGCCAAAGCTCTTCCACCCCTAGCAGATAACAGGATCAATGTCCCCATTTTGCAGCCACAGGATCCTTGGAATCCTTTCTTCCAAAGGAAGTTGGAGTCTGATCTGCTGTTTCTACCTCTATATCCTGGGAATTGGAATGAGTTTGTGGAGGGCTTCTGTGTCACCCTGAGTAACAATCTGTGGAACTGAAGAGGAAATCCCTTCTCTGTATGTTCAAACAATGCTAATTCTTTGGTGAGACCAGGAGGTGATGGCAGAGAGTATACCCTTTCTCCCAAACCTTCCTCTGCAGGGAACATCAGGTGGGCCTGTGTGTATGGTCCACTGGAAACTTCCTATGCCCCCAATCATCATTTCAGAGTCCTCAGCCTTATATTCCCAGGGGATGTCCTAGTTTGGGACTGTGCCATGTGAGGTCTGTCCTTGTCCTGTGGGACATTCCAGGCTTTGTCCAGATGACCTTGGAAACAGCCCCAGCCAAACTATTCCCATGTTGGGGAGGGGCCTCTGTGTGACTGTTGCTCTGCTTTATTCAGGGGACTTAAACGCTGCCTGCCATGAAATGGAACTGGTATCAGTGACCACTTTCAGGCCTGGGGTGGGTAGGCACAAGTGAAGTAGAATATGTTGTCCATCAGATAGCAGGAGCTATAGAGATCACCTGGGGTCACGTGAGTGTACCCAGGAGCCACCTGAAGGGCTCTGACTGGACTAAAGTCCATAGATACAACCTCATTACCATATGTATAGTGGACAACCCCATGCATTCCACCAGCCTATCTCCTCAATCCCAGCATGTACCAGGTCACCAAATAGAAATGAGTCAGCAGGGGAGGGTGAGGGAGCATGTCATCATCCTGTGAAGTAGGGAAGAGCAGGGAACAGTGCACATTTCTTCTTTTCCCTGCACATGAAAGGTACTCCCCACCTGGGTACGTGGCAGCCCTCCTAGGAGAAGGAAGACGAATGAAATATTGCCGTGATGCACCCTGTCCATCGGATGGACGGAGTCATTGAACATCAAAGCAGCTAATCCTACCTAAAAAGGTTCACTTGATGTGGGTCCTTTGATGCAAAGTCGCCAACTGTCCAGGGAGGTGATTCTGATGTTGTACAAACTGGACCTCCTGAAGGATCTGATGCCAGAAGCTCTTT
>NW_024414328.1:0-1221 GCF_014898765.1 Herpailurus yagouaroundi | reverse complement strand
TGGCACACAATAACCTACACATGCAAGAAGCTGAATTTACTCCAAATAGGTTAAATTCAAGCAGTTCTACACTGCACCACATTATAACAAAAATGTCTAAAGACAATTTTCAAAACACCTAGATAAACATGATTTGTTCATAAAAGACCACTCAATAATATTACTGAGCTCTCCAAAAAACAGGGACAGTGGGACAATATAACTAATAGAAGGGAAAAACCTCAAATACAAAATCTATATTCATAAAAAGTATTTCAAAAATGAAAGAGACAGTAAGACCAAAAATGGTGAGGGGCTGGATTCGGCTAGCTCTGTCCTACAAGAAATGACAAAGGAAGACTTTTCAAGCTTAACAGATGGTATATCAAAGGTCTAAGAAGAAATAAGGAACTCTGATAAAGGAGGCTACGTAGGTAAATATAAACCCAGCAGTATTATATTTTCGGTTTGGAACTCCTCTATTTCCTACATGATTCATTGAAGAAAGCAATATTTATCATAATATACATTACAAGTATATCCACAACTGTACATAATGTACTATATACAGCATAAACACAGGCATAACATACACACAGAGTTACATTTATTACATATACACATATTTCACATACATTACACATACATTTCTTCATTATTATATATTACATGGTATATTATATATGCTTTTTGCAACAATTTTCATACTATGTATTTACTACATTTACATATTGAGACATAGTTTTATAAACATATCATAAAACATACAAATATATCATAAAAGTACATATTACAAATACTACATTTATATTTATATATTATGTATATACATACATATTCTATATATGATATTGGCCACGCAATATATGAAGATAACTTTTGTAATAACATAAATACAGGACTAAAATACAGGACTAAAATTTTGGGGTAATATCAGATCTCAGTTCCTGTTAATCTGAACTACTGCACTTTGTAAGTTTAAGATACTAATGTCTTATAAAGTTTATTTATTTATTTTAAGACAGGGACCATGCAAGAGAGGGGACAGACAGAAAGAAAGGGAGAGACAGAATCTCTGGCAGGCTCTACAGACAGCCACACAGGACTCAGTGTGTGAACTGTTGAGAGTTCATGACTTGAGGCGCAAAAGAGACTTGTACACCTAACTGACCGAGCCACCCAGGTGCCCCTAAGATACTCCTTTCTATTTCCAAAAGAACACTTAGGAAAATAAAAGATGTA
>NW_024414327.1:0-1620 GCF_014898765.1 Herpailurus yagouaroundi | reverse complement strand
TGCAAATATTTTGGAAAGTCAAAGTTGTTTTATCAGAATCCAGGAATGTAAAGCAATCCAAGCAAACCACACAATTCAAGGTGAATCTTGTTTTTTGTTGATGGTTTTCCACCTGATTTAGGTCGGTGCATCAACTCCCATCTCAGATGTAGGCCACAAATGTTAGGAGTAAGAGCTAAGGTGTGGGGGGAAAAAAAAGAAATTTACTGAATATATTGGAAGGGGAGCTGTGCCCACATTTTAATATCACTGCATGAAGCATTTATTACTTTCTATTAGCGGAGTGACTATGGTCATGCTGGAGGGAAAAAAAGGCGTTTAACATACAGATTGTATTTTTTAAATGGCTGTTGGAAGGTCCTTCATGAAACACGGTGTTTCTTTCCCAGACACCATGGTGATACGACACCACATGCTGAAATTCACTGCTACTACTGCTGGCTCTCGAACTTTGGGTTTATACAGACTTTCAGAAGAGAGGAGGAGGCCAAGGTCAGGGTGTATTTTTCAGAGTTAAAGATTTAGTAGTAGCCCTTCCAGTCATCCCAGTAGAAGTGACTTACCAATCCATGAGTGTCTGAGGTTTAACACCAAAGTGGGAAGTCAGTGTAGAAATGTGAATTGTACTCCAGATTCGGCTGCCGGAGAGCCGGGAAGGAACATTACTTGTCAATGCCCCTTTGGAAAGGGCGCCTAGGGATATTCTCAGGCAACCATATTTAACATGTCGTGTATGAACAGAAAAACAGCCTGTCAGTCACTAGGTGAATGAATAAAGACGGAGTCTTACATAGAGCTGACAATACGGATTCAAAATGCATGTGTCCACTTATTTGCAGAGTTTTATAACAAATACAACACAGTACTGTAAAGGTCTTTCTCTTCCTTATGTTTTCTTAATAACATTTTCTTTTCCCTGGTTTACTTTATAATAAGAATACAATATATAATACATATACCAAATACATATTAATAGACTTTATGTCATCAGTAAGGCTTCTAATCAACAGTATGGTATTGGTAGTTTGGGCGGGGGGTGGTCACAAGTTATATCTGGATTTTCAACTGTGCAAGAATCAGCCCCCCAAGCCCTGCATTGTTCAAAGGTCATTTGTATATAAAATGGGACATTAGTCATACCAAGAATGAAATCTTGGTATTCACAACATGGGTGGACTTAGAGGGTATTAGGCTAAATGAAATAAGTCAGGCAGAGAAAGACAAATACCATATGACTTCACTTACATGTGGAGTCTATAAAACAGCATCGATGACAACAGCAAACATAAATATAGAGAACAAATCGGTAGTTTAGGGGCGAGGGGTAAGAGGCAAAGAAGGTAAAGGTGATTAAGAAGGAAAAACATCCAGTTATACAATAAATAAGTCACAAGGACGAAAAGCACAGCATAGGGAATATGATCATATTGTAACAACTTTGTATGGTAGCGACACTTATCATGATGAGCATTTCATAATGTATATAATTGTCAATTCACTACGTTATACACTAGTATGTTATTGTAAGTCACTATACTTCAATTGAAAAGAAAACAAAACCAAAAAACCCAGAATCCATCAATGTCTTGTACTTTATTAAATGTTGTGATTAAAAAAAAA
>NW_024414326.1:0-1588 GCF_014898765.1 Herpailurus yagouaroundi | reverse complement strand
AAAAAAAAAAAAAAAAAATATATATATATATATATATATATATATATATATATATATATATGAAATGCTTCAGAGAAAACTTCTGGATAAACTATTCCTGTCTTTACTAAAATGGACTAATTCGTAACCCTAGTTGAAGTTTAATGGATGTTTAATAAAACCTGCTGAGACTGAGTCTGACTCATAAAAGTAGATAAAACACTTAGACATTGTTATTCTTGTCACATAATTTAGCAAATGACAGGGGCACAAAGTTCAGAGAATGCTAAGTACTTAAAAGGCCACAGTTTACAAGGAAAATGTGTAATAGGAAGTATTACGTGGAAGATCTTTCTTTTAGCGATTCCCAGCGTGAGAACAACATGAACTCACCAAAGGCACAAACGCTCTAAAAATAAAGCTTCTAAATGCTTTACAGTCCGTATGAAAGCCAAATTAGAATCTCTAGGTTGTATTACTAGATTGTCTCAACATAAAGTACAGTTTTTAAGAAAGCTTTTATGATTTTATTAAATAAGTAAAGCATGCTAATTATAGGTGTGTTAGACAGTATAAATGTTCACCCAAAAAATGGCTAACAAATCACCAAATCACCAAATCTACCAGCAGGCTTGAAAATGCAAATATTTTGGAATTATTTGTGGATGTGTGTCGGCATTAAAGTCAAATCTCACTAAACATATTGAAATGTGCTTGTTTTTTTTCACTTAAAATATATTGTGACCATCTAGTAATTAAAAAAATATATATATAAATGCACTTACTGCATCCGTTTCAAATTAACAGTATATTTTAGGACATTTAGGTTGTTTGCAATTTTGCACCTTAAAAGAAAAACACTGTTAACTTCCTTAATATAGAGCTTGGGGCACAGCTGAATGATTTCTCGGGTTCTGGCCATATAAGTTGTATTGCTTGACCAGATGTTACACATTTTTCTAAGCATTTTGAATTGTCCTCCAGAAAGCTAACTCCAGGAAAAACTCCTACCAGCAACTCAGGAGGGTGAGTTCCCTACTAAACAAACAAACAAACAAACAAACAAACAAAAATACTAGCTTTAATTAGAATTTTTCATCATTTACCATTTGATAACAAATAAGTCAAATGTCATTTGAAATCATGTTTCCTCTGGTTATAAGTGACTTTGAACTATTTGGCCTGGATTTCATTGAACAGATTTATATTATGTGAATTCCCTATTTGAATGTAAGCTCCAATGGTAGACGTTTATTTTGTTTTGTTTGATTTTTATCCCAGTACCGAGAACGATTTCTGTGACATAGGAGGCACTTAAATTCAGCTGTTGTATGTAAATTAACAACTTAGGGATTGTTATTTCTGTTCTTTCTATATTTTTCTTTCAGGGTATTTGACATATGTGTGTGTTGCTGTCTGTGTGTGTGTGTGTGTGTGTGTGTGTGTGTGTGTGTGTTTATTGTAAAGTTACTAGCCCTTTTTTTGCCATAGAAATACAATAATATTTTTTTCAATTACCTGAAATGTGTGTATAGCATTTTTCCTGCTCCTTCCTTTTGTTTCTAATTTATTTTTTAAAATATACACTGTTAAATCACTTAATCAACTC
>NW_024414325.1:0-1130 GCF_014898765.1 Herpailurus yagouaroundi | reverse complement strand
CAGGGTGGACGCGGCCATGGCGGGGGCGGTGGGGCTGGAGGAGGGAGTGGGTGTGGGTGTGGGTGTGTGAGTGTGTGTGAGAGTGTGTGAGGTGCCTTAGGCTGACGACTTTTATACCCTCCTGGCTCTTGTGTCCCAGGCCCCACAAGCCTCTAGTTCCGGCTCCCAGGCTGCATTAGGGATGTTTATTTGCCTGGATGTTGTCCGCAGCTCGTAAATCTCCCAGAGCATCTGACTCAGAGCGGGTCCCATTGTGTCCCAGGGGAGCAGGAGTGGGATGGACAAGGCCCCAGCCCTGGGTCTCCAAGCAGGGGTGGAGGGTGTCGGGTAAGTGTGTTGAGACCGTCCTGGGGGCACCAGCTGGGGCAGCCCCAGGGCAGTGCTCACTTGGCGGGAGGACCGCGTTAGGGGGTTTCTCTGTGGTTCAAGCGCCTCTTCCCCTGGGGATTAGGCGCTAGAGGTCAGGACACGGTGGAAAGGACACGCTCACATCTGGGGGCTGAAACCAGAAGGCAGGCGCCGCCTCGTTCCACGTCAGCCGGGGGTGTGTGGCGGCATCTCAAGGTCGGGGCTTTCTGCACACGTCCTCGCGTGACAGTGCACACGTCACAAACAGTGATTTGGGGTTACGAGTAAATTTTCGCGAGTAGGTGAACCACAAATGAAGAATCCATGAACAATGAGATCGACTCTATCCACCTCATCCTCTCTCTACATCTCTTCTCTCTCTACATGTGTACATACGCATAGAATGGATTTGTGTGTACCCGTTTTCAAAATACAGACTGTATTGTGTTCTACCCACTTGGCTTTTTCATAACTTAATACAACGTGCAGCTCCCATGAATATGTAACGATTTCTCTTTCTAGTTTGCAGCTGCGTAGAACTTCACACTGTCCTGTGTATGGACTTGTATTCTTTCCCATCTTTGCCCTTCCATCATTCTCGTGCCCTTATATTTAGGATCTAGCTCTTGGAATCAGCACACAGGTTTTTCGTGATTTCCATGCAGACTAACGGTCCTTCTTTGTAAATCGAACGGTTTAATACTTTACATTTAATTTCATTATTGATAATTGGGTTTATGTCTACTATCTGAGTGCACGTCTTCTATTTCTCTCAAATTTTT
>NW_024414324.1:0-1463 GCF_014898765.1 Herpailurus yagouaroundi | reverse complement strand
AATGCGCGAGTGAGTGAACACACGCACCCGTAATCGAATTCCACTGACGGACGAACCTTCGGGCCTTGGAAGAACGTGTTTGAAAACAAACCGGGTGGATTCTAGAAGCTGCGCCCCTGCATTTGCTGAAGGGAAGGGTCAAGAAACACCAATCATCCGGCAGAACCCTCGTGCTGAGCTGCCACCAATCTGGCTGCCACAGGGCCGCCCTCGCGAAGGCACAGAGACAGGAGCCGGGAAAGAGGGACATCCGAGAGTTTGCTGCTCCCCAGAAGCGACACAGAGCGACACAAGGGGGCCCCTTGCTGGTCGTGCTCCCTCTGCCAGAGTCCTCTCCCCGCAGGCCGTCCCCGGGCAGCTCCCCCCTCTCCTGGGTCTCCGTTCCAGGGCCCCCTCCTCCGGGAAGCCCGGACCTCAGGTGACAGCCCCCTGTCGTGCCCCCGCGGCTTACTCCCCTCAGGTCGCTCTTGGATAGTCTCTGTTTACCTGCCTCTTCTCCGGCCCCCCAGGGGGGACAGCAGCTCCTTGCCGTTCTCGGGCCTCATCCATGCCCGGGCCCTCCACCAGGATCCGACACAGCAGGAGCTCAGTCAGCATCGATCAGGGGACAAACAGCTGTACGTCTGCGCTGGGGACTTGTAAAGTCACACCGGACATTTCCGGTGCCCGAAGGGCCTGCAAGTGCCACTTGCTGTCGTCTCGGGGGGCTGGGGTTGCCTGATGTGAAAACAGTTATGAAAAGGGTGGCCCAATTAGTTTTTCCAAAGCCCCTCAGGCTTTTCTAGACTTCGACAAAAATGCCGTGCTTCTTTCTTTTGAATCTGTGTTCGTTGAATCACTCAGTAAAGATGCAATATAGCAATTATTTGCCTGTTCTTTTCTTTTCTCCCCTTAGCAGGCAACATGACTTTTTTTAAAGCTGGTTCAGTATGTGAGCCCCCCTCCTCCCCCTCCGGAGGACCATGGCGGAGCATTCCAGGCATTAATGGCCACCCAGGAGTCTGGAGTCCAGGGACCTGTGACCCTAGTCCGCCGTCTGCTCCTGCTACGTGCCCAGGTCACAGCACAGCCAGTGGGGCCTCGGTGCTGCCTGCCGCCCTCTGACATGAGGAGTGTGAGGAGGTGACCCCGAGGTTCCCACCCGCTTTGACCTGTACTCATGCAGGTCCCAGACAGGGTCGGGGAAGGGGCATCGCACCGGGGACAGGTCCCGGGATGGACACTGGCCCTGTGGCCCTGCTGCCTTCCATGGGTGAGGCCCCATCAGTTCTCCCTGGAAGGTTTAGTTCACCCCGAGCCCCACCCATCTGCCCCGACAGCAAGCCTCCCATCGCTCCTCCTGCCCACACCCCAAGGCCGACCTGCCCCCACATCCTTGTGGTCACTTCCTCTGGTCCTCACCTCAGAACCCAACGTGGATTCTGCCTCCTGTAACCCCAGCACCCAGACGGTGCAACCACTAC
>NW_024414323.1:0-1251 GCF_014898765.1 Herpailurus yagouaroundi | reverse complement strand
TTCATGCTCTGTCTCTCTCTGTCCCAAAGATAAATAAACGTTGAAAAAAAAAATTTAAAAAAAAATAAATAAAAATTTAAAAAAAATTTAAAGAGCACTGCAGAATAAAGGTTTGGAAGCAGCGACAGGAAAAGGGAGATCCCAACTGCGGCCCCGTGGATAAACAGAAAGTGTCCCTTCAGGTTTCCAATAATAACCCACTGTTAATGTCGTTCACAGCAGACAGAATGATCAGGAGTACAACATATGCCAGGGCCACCGTGCCCTACGTGGGGGAGGAATCAAGTTCATCCTTTCTGGAGGGGACACAGTTAACAGCCTGTACGTAAAGCTTCTCGGCTTTCTTCACTCTTTCTAGAGACCCAATCTAAAATCTCTAAGGAAGCAGAAATATCCCTTAGCCTGAATTAGTTCACTCGGTAGCAGACCTGTAAATAAAATATCTGAGTCCACATACTAAGGTCACTTCACCCACAAAGCTGAAAAGAGAAACTCTGGCGGTCCCCCCACGATCTTAGAGCAGATACCGACCTCTGGTGGGGACGGAGGGGGAATTTTCTAAGGCTGGGAGAGACCACCTGCCAGCACCACCGAACTATTTTCCACCTTCTCTGAAAGCCTGGATGGAGGGAGGCAACTTTCCCCTACATCACTAACAAAAACTCAGGGACGAAAGCCTTCAAAGGAGGTGTAATTTCAATCCGAGGCCCAAGGGAGACACTTTAGTACAAGCGGGAAATACTGCGCCCATAATGAATTGTGCAATTCAAACCGATGGCAGACAATCTACATGATCTCCAAGTTCTCCGGTTTAATTTTACAACAGGGGGGAAAAAATGCCGTTCTGTTCCTGTGACCGTATTACTGCTACAAATTCCTAGCAATCCCTGGCCGCCCTGGAAGTGTATCATTGCTACAAATTCCTCGCAAGCTCGACCACCATGGGATGGCTGAAACACGCTTCCCTGAGCAGTTTACGCGATCTCCTTTCAAATCTAGAGATAAGGCAAAAGGTACCCACGGGCCAAGCTCCGATAGTGTTAAGGGAAGATATCAGACATAATACAATGCAAATTCCGAGGCTTTACCGCGGGGCCGACCCCAATGGAAGTATTTAAAAAAGAAAAGAAAAGAAAACCTACCGATACCGCGAGCGTAACGGCATCCAGCTCGACTTTGCCCAGATGCCCACAGAAGATGGAACTGACGACGCTAATCAGGAAGATCATCAACTGGGCCAGAAACTGCGAG
>NW_024414322.1:0-1267 GCF_014898765.1 Herpailurus yagouaroundi | reverse complement strand
GGGGGGGGCGGGGGGTCACCTCCGTGTCCCTGACTTGGTAACCTCTCTCCAGCACCACTGGATATCTGCCAGCACGGGTGCTCGGTCTTAGTGGGCATCATGTGTCCAGAGCCGGTCTGGGCAGAGTTGGCACAGTGCCAAGCCCGTCAAGAAAGTTCTAACAGGACCCTTTCACCCACTCCAGTGTGTCCTGAGGAGCCCGATTTCTTAGACCAGCAGGGCCAGCTGTCCTTTGCCCAAGCCCCGGCCCCTGGCTCCAAACGGCCGGCAACCCCCAACCGGACTGAACGTGAGCCGGCCGCCCGCCTTTCCTCGGCCCTGACGCCCCCGCCATTCCCTACACACGCCACCCTCTCCCCGAGACCCCTCCCTTCTCTGTCCGGTCCCGACGGTTTCCCTCGGCACTGCCAGTCACCGCTGGGGCAGTTCCGGGGACGGAGGGGGCGGTACAGCCTAGTTACCAGCCGCCCGCCCCCTCGGCTCCCGCCCGCGCGCCGCCACCTGGGCGCACTCACCGCGCTTTGAGCTCCTTGAACTCCTCGCGCACTTTGCTCAGCTCCAGCTGCAGGCGGGCGCGCTCCTTGGCCACCGAGTCGAGGGTCTTGCGGGCATCCCCGAGCTCGGCCTCGTAGGCGGCCTTGATGCCCGACACCTCGCGGCTGACCACCTCCTCGGACTCGGTGATGCGGAGGCGCAGCCCCGCGTTCTCCGTCTCCAGCGAGCGCACACGGTCGATGTAGACCGCCAGGCGGTCATTGAGCTCCTGCAGGTCCTCCTTCTCCTGCAGCCGGGTGATGCGCGTAGGCGACAGCGGGGTGGAGCTGGCCTGCGCCCCGCTGCGGGTGGCGCGCCGCTGGGACGGGGTCTCCATGGCCGGCAGGGTGGCAACGCTGCCCGCGGGGCAGAGGTCCCGGGAAGGGCGCGGGGCTCGGGCCGAAGGGCAGAGACTGCTGGGGTCGGAGCGCGCCGGCCGGCTGGCTCGCTCCTGGCAGGCGTGGGGTCTGGGCCGGGTGCTGTCGGACCTCGGAATTCGGGTGCGCGGCTGTGGCTGCGGCGCTCCCGCGGACACTCTGAGTCACCGACGCCGGGCCGAGGCTCTAATAGGTCTAGGGAGTGGGAGGAGGGGCCGCCGCTCTTAAAGGGGCCGCCGCACACCCGCAGCGGGAGGTGAGGGGGCGACGCGGAGGGGCGAGGGCCGCCGGGCGGTGGCCGAGCGGGGCTCCGCCCTGTCCCGCGCACCCGGTGGGCCTGGGGCTCCTCCCGTCTT
>NW_024414321.1:0-2352 GCF_014898765.1 Herpailurus yagouaroundi | reverse complement strand
TTAAGAAACACAACAGCTAAACATAAGGGAAAGAAAGGAAAAATAAGATAAAAACAGAGAGGGGGGCAAACCATAAGAGACTCAAATACAGAGAACAAACTGAGGGTTGCTAGAGGGGAGACAGGTAGAGGGATGGGCTAAATGGGTGATGGGCATTAAGGAGGGCACTCGCTGGGATGAGCACTGGGTGTCGTATATAAGTGACGAATCACTGGGTTCTACTTCTGAGACCAATACTACATTATATGTTAACTAATTTAAATAAATAAATTTTTTAAAATGTAGTATTGTTTTATGTTAGATTTCATGGTGGAGTCCATGTTTTGGTTCCTCAGAGGTCCTAATCTGGTGGCAGGAGATACCCTTAGCTATCTACAGTAGTAAATAAAACAGACTATAAATGATTAGGCAAAGAAATAAGCCTCATCATTTCAGGTGGTGTTGAGTACAACAAAGAAATGAAAAAGATGCCTGATTGAGAGTGACGGGTGTTGTGGGTGAGACCAGTTTAAACTGGGTATTAATTGCAGGCTTCATGGGGAAGTGGCATTTAACTTGAGAATATGGCAAAAGGGCTCAAGCTGTTTGAAGACCAGGGGAGTGGCATGTCTAGGCAGAGGGACAGCTGGTGCAAAGGCCCTGTAGCTGAAGTGAGTTTGGCATGTCAGATGACAGCAAGGTGCCCAGGAAAACTGGAACACTCAGAGCAGGTGAGGCAGTGGTCTCAAAGGGGCAGGGCCTCGAAGGGCAAGTGAAGGAGGCTGGCTGGAATTTTAGGTCCCCTCCCTTGGAAGCCTAGGCCCTTGTCCATAGGATTCCTTCCTGTCTGGTCTTCTTCATTCAGTTGAAATAGATTTGCTTTTTACCACTTTTCTTAATTTATATTTTAATTGTAAAAAATAGTAATATACATTCAATGTAAAAAAAAGATAATACAGAAAAGATGATACTATTTGAAGTTCATCTCACTAGAACTTTATTGTTTGCAAAATCGGTATTTACAGACACACGCAAATACATTTAACAAAAACATGATCACATACATCTGATTTATAAGCTGCTTTTTTCACTTAACACATTGAATGTCATTTACTATCATTAACATAGACCTACAATGTAACTTGAAGTGATGCAAAGCCATTTTATGAGCATGCCCTGATTTACCCAATTCTGCAGTGAACATCTGTGCACATTCATCTTCAAGCACTTGTCTCATGGTTTATTTTGGACACATACCTATAACTGGTGTGGATGGGTCAGTCTTTGGGTTGTGCATGCAATTGCAGAGCCCTGTTCCTAGAAGATGTGAGGGTACTTGGTCAGGCCTCCCAGAAGAGCAAGAGAGCTTTCCTCACTCCCCTGGTGGGCAGAGCCCCAGGCCATATCTGCTGTCTCCAGTTCCATCTGTCTTGACCAAAGGTCAGAGCTCGTGTGGCCCCTGTCTTTAGTTGTCACCAGCAAGACAGACTGGGTTCTTTTATGATCTAGATTTTCTTTCCACAGAAGTGCTGGGAAGTCATTAGTGTCTGGCAGGGTATTTGGCCTCACCATGAGACAAAGTTACAGGGAAAGGAGGTGGTGAGCCTCAGCTGGGGACGGGGTAGACAGAGGGAAGGTGAGACTTGACCTTCAGAACTTTCAGATGTTCACATCCTGTTCCTGGGAAGAGGTCTACCAAGTGTTCCCATCTCTTCCAGGCCAAGCCAGGGGGACACCTCTCACTGCAGGAGCTGATGGGGGAACCAGTGACTCCTTCCACAGAAGAATCTGCCCAGTGCTTGGCTGCCACCCATGTTTGCTCCATCTTGATTAGTGGCATTGTCCTCAGGCCTGCCTTCTCTCATGCACCCACCTGATCTTTCTTGCCTTCCTTTCCTTCCCTGCCCCACCTACCCCAAGCACCTCAGGGTTCCTTCCTCCCTCAAGTATCAGGCTCTGTCTCCAGTCAGGGTAATCACTGCCTGTACTTCTCTATCTCTGGAGCACAAGAGCCTACATAAGCATTTGCTAACTTTGCTTCAACCAGCACATATTTCTTGGGCTCCATCTGTCTGTATAACATGCCATTATAGGTTGAATAGAAGGAATTCAGTCATTCTGCTGCAGCTGTGGACAGAGCAATACTTCAGTGGGGGAAACTCTAGTACAAGACTCAATCCCCACCCTAAGGAGTCTATTTAGTGGAGACAGAATATAGGGTGGTGCCTTGGAACCTAATGAGAGTATCAACAATACATCCTACAGCAGTTCAGAAGAGGGAGATTGGTGAGAATCATAGTGCTAAAATACTAATCAGCATACAATCTGCACTGCTGACTGCCTATTGAGCCCTTGCCCTCCCTTTCTGTGATA
>NW_024414320.1:0-2489 GCF_014898765.1 Herpailurus yagouaroundi | reverse complement strand
TTTTTTTTTTTCTTTTTTTTTTTTTTTTTTTGGCGTTTCCCCCAACCTCACACTGGCCCTGTGGGCAGTTGGATGGCTACGGCAGGCAGCACCTAGGACTGGAATCACATCAAGCCTGAGTTCCATAGGACCTCCCTTCCACAGGGCCTCAACCATGGGCTGTGGGGGTTGAGCTATGGCCATTGAAAGCAGTGCAGAAAGGGGTCCAGGTGTTGCGGGGGTCTGGTAGCTGTTCTCTACCACACAAAGTGGTCTGTCTACAGTAGCAATAATCTGCAGGTTATTTCTCGAAAGAGCAGCCCTCATCCTCTTTTACCCTCTGCCATACTACCCTGCTGTGTGAACTTGTAAGTTTAAGAGGAAAAAAAGGCTTAGCACAGGAACAAGGCTCTATCTTAACAGCATTGGGCTGTGCTGTTAACATACAGCCTCTGGAATCCTGGTTTCTCAGGACCTGAGGGTTTCCTGAGCTCCACAGCAGTTAGCAGAGAGACCAAGCATTTGTTTCATATACGGGTGCCGTCCAGATTCTTACTGCCCACTGACAGCCCATTAAAGAAAGCTGCGCCTGCATTTATTAAAAGAGATAGAAGGAAAATTCCAAGTCTCTGTGCCTTAACATCCAGGTGGAGGAGCTAGCTCTTAGTTGAAGAAACTGAAAACAGTCTAACAAGCAGCAGGCTCAGTGGTTAGTTAGTGGAGGGCTAAGTGCATGTTGGAATGTTTTACTGAGCACCTGAATCCTCAAGGATATGCAGAAGCCATAGTAATCCATTCTTAGTAGTAATTCATTCCTTTGGCTATTTTAATCATCACAGCTTTATTATAAGGCAGGCGTTGCAAGCACCATTTTCCAGATCACTAACTGAGGCACAAAACATAGAATAACTTGCCTTTGGAAACTATACAGCAGAGCCTGGACATGAATCCCAGTCTCTGTGATTCCCAGGTTCAGTGTTCACATCCTCATGAAGCCTTCATCAAGTATCCTCCATGTGCCAGGTTGTGACTTAGGTACAGGTTGTGTGGAGAGGGTAAGACCCCCATCTCTGGCCTTCAGGGGTTTCTGTCTAGTGAAGAACAGTCCATAAAGTTAGTGTTCCATCCTACAGGATGGTGAACACATCGATGTATACACACAAAGCTCAGTGAGGAAGATGTGCCCGGCTCTGTGTGCAGGGTCGTGGCATAGGGAGCTGGCTCCTGAGAGATGCCCAGATGTCTGCTAAGTGGCCAAGCTCAGCTGTTGAAGGGCACTTTAAGCTTTTAGACAAAATCTAAAAGCAGGGTTCTAGAAGGCATGAGACTAGACCTGAAGTTGGGGGTGGGGGGGAGGCATTCAGGAAAAGTGGAGGATAAGAATTAATAGTTCCTCAGTGTTTATTTCCCAGCTGCTGCTCTGTTTTTCCCATGGTGATGGCATGGCTTAGATGCTTGAACTGAACCTATTGGATGGGGACATCTTCCTGATCATGGATCTAGAAGCATGGAGAGATAAGTGACTGTTGAATTAGCTCACTCGGCTTCTAAGAGGGAGGGCCTTGATTGGTGCCCAGGTGGTCTGACTTCTAAGTTTGTGGAGGGGCAGAATAAATGGAATGGAGGCTGGCAGGGGTGTGGTACTGGGGCTTCACGCCTGTCCTCATTCTCATTCTTCACTCAGGATTTTCCAGTCTCCTATGCCAGGGGCTGTGAAACAGAAAAGCAAAGGGAAATAAATTAAAATCCAGTAGAGAAGAAAAGTCTTCCAAGAACAATGATAATGTGAGGAAATCATCTGATGAGCAGCTTGGAGGTTGAAGAGGTGCCCCATTCTCTTTCATCATTTTTATTTCTCCCAACTCATTCACCTGCTCTTTTTGCAAATACCTTTTCCTTCCCAGGGATTTCCTTTCCCTCTGTGTCTCTCTGGTGTCTGACACTGTATCTCACTAGGAACCTTTGTTAACAAGTGACTCTCACATTCCTGAGAAATTGTTTTCATGTTGAAATCTAAGATTGTTTTCTTGACCCATGTTGCCCTATGTGAGGGCCGCAAGAATCAGGCCACCTTCACCTGTCCCTCCATTAGGCACTCAGACTGATCCTATTGGTCGGAATTTTCTCTAAGATACTGGAGCTTCCTTCTCAGATGGCATTGATTTGAAATGAACATCTATGGAGTCGTGCCTGCTTCTTTGTCTCCTATGGCCGCTCCATCTAGCTTCTTCATGCTTCTCTGCCTCTACCTCTTTGTAGATTTCTACAAAGATGAGGTCTGCTGTCTCTTTGAATCCTTTAGCATTCTATCCTTTTTGCCTAGGAGGTTTTGCCTATGTTCAATGACTACCTCTAAATATGTGTCCTCCAAATTTTATCTTGGTATGAGCCTTTACTCTTAGCTCCAGACTTGTACATCCAACTGTTTTCTTTAGGCATTTTTTTCTTGGAAATTTCAAATACCTACCAGATTAGAATGATGAACCACCAATACTTAACAATCCAGTTTC
>NW_024414319.1:0-1067 GCF_014898765.1 Herpailurus yagouaroundi | reverse complement strand
GTAGCAAGAGATTCTCTGCTGTCAGCTATACTGTTTTCAAGCCCAGCGATTAATTTTATGACTATTATTCTAAATTCACTTTCTGTGATATTATTTAAATCCTTTTTGATCAGCTCATTAGCTGTTGTTATTTCCTGGAGATTCTTCTGAGGGGAATTCTTTCACTTGGTCATTTTGGATAGTCCCTGGCGCGGTGAGGACCTGCAGGGCACTTCCCCTGTGCTGTGGTGTATAACTGGAGTTGGTGGGCGGAGCCGCAGTCAAACCTGATGTCTGCCCCCAGCCCACCGCTGTGTCCACAGTCAGACTGGTGTGTGCCTTCTCTTCCCCTCTCCTAGGGGCAGGATTCACTGTGGGGTGGTGTGGCCCGTCTGGGCTACTTGCACACTGCCAGGCTTGTGATGCTGGGGATCTGGCGTCTTAGCTGGGGTGGGTAGGCAAGGTGCACAGGGGCAGGAGGGGCGGCTTAGCTTGCTTCTCCTTAGGTGATCCACTTCAGGAGGGGCCCTGTGGCAGCAGGAGGGTGTCAGATCCGCTGCCGGAGGTTTGGCTCTGCAGAAGCGCAGAGTTGGGTGTTTGCTCGGAGCGAGCAAGTTCCCTGGCAGGGACTGGTTCTCTTTGGGATTTTGGCTGGGGGATGGGCGGGGGAGATGGCGCTGGCAAGCGCCTTTGTTCCCCACCAAACTGAGCTCTGTCGTCAGGGGGCTCAGCAGCTCTCCTTCCGTTTGTCCTCCAGCCTTCCCGCTTTCTGAGCAGAGCTGTTAACTTATGACCTCCCAGTCGCTAAGTCGCGCTTGCTGTCGGAACACAGTCCGTCAGGCCCCTCAGCTTTTTGCAAGCCAGACTCGGGGGCTCTGCTTGGCCGGCGAGCCGCCCCTCCGCCCCGGCTCCCTCCCGCCAGTCCGTGGAGCACGCACCGCCTCGCCGCCCTTCCTACCCTCTTCCGTGGGCCTCTCGTCTTCGCTTGGCTCTGGCGACTCCGTTCTGCTAATCCTCTGGCGGTTCTGGGTTATTTAGGCTGGTGTAGGTGGAATCTAAGTGATCAGCAGGACGCGCGGTGAGCCCAG
>NW_024414318.1:0-1926 GCF_014898765.1 Herpailurus yagouaroundi | reverse complement strand
ACCATTCACAAAAATAAACTCAAAATGGATAAAGGACCTGAATGTGACACAGGAAACCATCAAAACCTTAGAGGAGAAAGCAGGAAAAGACCTCTCTGACCTCAGCCGTAGCAGTCTCTTACTCGACACATCCCCAAAGGCAAGGGAATTAAAAGCAAAAGTGAATTACTGGGACCTTATGAAGTTAAAAAGCTTCTGCACAGGAAAGGAAACAATCAACAAAACTTAAAGGCAACCAACGGAATGGGAAAAGATATTTGCAAATGACATATCTGACAAAGGGCTAGTATCCAAAATCTATAAAGAGCTCACCAAACTCCACACCCGAAAAGCAAATAACCCAGTGAAGAAATGGGCAGAAAACATGAATAGACACTTCTCTAAAGAGGACATCCGGATGGCCAACAGGCACATGAAAAGATGCTCAACATCGCATACAGATCCTTTCCATCTTTGGTTAGATTTATTCCTAGGTATTTTATGCTTCTTGGTGCAATTGTGAATGGGATCAGTCTCTTTATTTGTCTTTCTGTTGCTTCATTGTTAGTGTATAAGAATGCAACTGATTTCTGTACATTGATTTTGTATCCTGCTACTTTGCTGAATTCATGTATCAGTTCTAGCAGACTTTTGGTTGAGTCTATCGGATTTTCCATGTATAATATCATGTCATCTGCAAAAAGCGAAAGCTTGACTTCATCTTTGCCAATTTTGATGCCTTTGATTTCCTTTTGTTGTCACTGCTCATGGATTGGAAGAATAAATATTGTCAAAATGTCAATACTACCCAAAGCTATCTACACATTCAATGCAATCCCAATCAAAATTGCACCAGCATTCTTCTCGAAACTAGAACAAGCAATCCTAAAATTCATATGGAACCACAAAAGGCCCCGAATAGCCAAAGGAATTTTGAAGAAGAAGACCAAAGCAGGAAGCATCCCAATCCCAGACTTTAGCCTCTACTACAAAGCTGTCATCATCAAGACAGCATGGTATTGGAGGAGGGAAGATGGCGGCGTAGGAGGACGCTGGGCTCACTGCGCGTCCTGCTGATCACTTAGATTCCACCTACACCTGCCTAAATAACCCAGAAAACCGCCAGAGGATTAGCAGAACGGAGTCGCCGGAGCCAAGCGCAGACGAGAGGCCCACGGAAGAGGGTAGGAAGGGCTGCGAGGCGGTGCGCGCTCCATGGACTGGCGGGAGGGAGCCGGGGCGGAGGGGCGGCTCACCGGCCAAGCAGAGCCCCCGAGTCTGGCTTGCAAAAAGGGGAGGGGCCTGACGGACTGTGTTCCCACAGCAAGTGCACCTTAGCGTCTGGGAGATCATAAGTTAACAGCTCTGCTCAGAAAGCGGGAAGGCTGGAGGACAAAGGGAAGGAAAGCTGCTGAGCCCCCGGACGACAGAGCTCATTTAGGTGGGGAACAAAGGCGCTCGCTAGCGCCATCTTCCCCGCCCATCCCCCAGCCAAAATCCCAAAGAGAACCAGTTCCTGCCAGGGGACTTGCTAGCTCCGGGCAAACACCCAACTCTGCGCTTCTGCGGAGCCAAACCTCCGGCAGCGGATCTGACTCCCTGCTGCTGCCACAGGGCCCCTCCTGAAGTGGATCACCTAAGGAGAAGCAAGCTAAGCCTGCCCCTCCTGCCCCTGTGCACCTTGCCTACCCACCCCAGCTAAGACGCCAGATCCCCAGCATCACAAGCCTGGCAGTGTGCAAGTAGCCCAGAGAGGCCACCCCACCCCACAGTGAATCCCGCCCCTAGGAGAGGGGAAGAGAAGGCACGCACCAGTCTGACTGTGGCCCCAGCGGTGGGCTGGGGGCAGACATCAGGTCTGACTGCGGCTTCGCCCACCAACTCCAGTTATACACCACAGCACAGCACAGGGGAAGTGCCCTGCAGGTCCTCACCACGCCAGGGACT
>NW_024414317.1:0-1135 GCF_014898765.1 Herpailurus yagouaroundi | reverse complement strand
AGACAAGATGGAGGGAGTTCCGGTCTCTGACGAACAGGGAGCCACACACCAGCCCCAGCCTGCCTACTTCTGGAAAGACAGATGAATTTCTACCTCCTTAAGCTACGGTTGGCTTACTCTTTACTGTATAAAGCCACACAAACCTAATCTTGTGGTATCTCTAATACTTTCTTCCCAGGGCTAAGGTTCGAAACTGTTTGAACCTGATCTTTAACAACCTTCATACTTAACAGACATGCTCTTTCCTATTTATGAATAGGAATCCTCCAGAGCTACCCAATTAGCACAGTTCCTCTGTGGTTGACAATCGTACGGGGGGCAAATCCCCAAACCCCTCAAAACTCAGTGCCGCTCCAGCTCTGAAGCATGTCCTTTAGAGTGAGCACACGCCCAAACATCACATCGTTAACCACAGCTCAGGAAGCTAAGAACTGCACAGCACATTCAGACCACGGACACACACACCTGACTTCACCCCACATCTCACAAAGTCCACACTCACACAGGAGCAAGCACAACGGTACCCCACTGATGTGCAGGTCCGAGAGTCACCCGGCATTGGCGGAGGAGACTCAGCAACTTACTAATTGTCATCAACTCTGGCACCGAGGAGGAAGGTAGCATGCTGCTCAGGAGGTCTCCCTGGCCAGGAGGACCAGCTTCCACACTGGGAAAAAGCAAACAGAAGGAAGTTACACTCGGCCACTCAAAATATACAACCTCACCCTTCCAAGAATTAGCAGGTACTCAGTGTTTTCAGGAGCAACCACCAGAAGGCACAGGAGGCAGCCCTTCAAAACCGCAGTCAGCCCTCTTCATTCGCGGACTCCCTATTTGCAAATCTGCTTACTCGCTGACGCTGATTTGTGTTCCCAAAATCAATAGTCAGTATTCTTCTAAAACAAACAGCAAGGGCGCCTGGGTGGCTCAGTCGGTTATATGTCCAACTTCAGTTCAGGTCATGATCTCACGGTTTGTGGGTTCAAGACCCGTGTTGGGCTCCGTGCTGATAGCTCGGAGCCTGGAGCCTGCTTCAGATTCTGTGTCCCCCGCTCTCTCTCTCTGCCCTCCCATACTCATGCTGTGTCTCTTTCTTTCTCTCAAAAACAAATAAAACATTAATTTTTTTTTTTTT
>NW_024414316.1:0-10258 GCF_014898765.1 Herpailurus yagouaroundi | reverse complement strand
CTTGCACTGTTTGGAATTTGTCATATTACCTGTTTTGTGCAACTTTAGATGAATCTGCATTTGAGATTTTTAAATTTTTAAAAATTTAATGTTATATTGTTTATACTTTTTAGTCTGATCTCCTTTACTCTGCATAATAATTTTGAGAGTCATCCATATTTTTGTGCATACCAATAATTTATTGCTTTTTATAGCTGAAAGGTATTCATTTGCTTGGATATTCCATAATTTGTTTACCCATTCTCAAGTGGAAGAACATTTGAATTATTTCCAGTCTAACTATTATAAGTAAGCTTTCTGTGGACATTCACATAGAATATTTGCAATGGAATGTGATGTATTTTCTCTCTCACATGGCAGTGGAAGGCCTAAATACATTAGCTGCATTTTTACTTTCTAAGATGGTGAATGTTAAACCAGATGTTTTTTAAATATTTATACCATTTTAATTTTCCACCAACAATGTATGAGTTTTCATTCCTCCATATACTCACCAACAACTAGATATTACCCTTGGTTTATGGTGTTATCTCATTGAAGTTTAAATTGAAATGCATAAATGAAACTATTGCTGAGCAACCTTTTATGTTGGTAGCAGTACCTGATGTAAAATTAGGAGCCCGATGCATGGCTTGAACTCAGGAAGGTGAAATAATGACCTGACCCAAAGTTGGACGCTTAACCAACTGAGCCACCCAAGCACCCCAAGAATATAATACTTTCTGATATGTGTAATATATATACCTAGTAATGAAATAAAGATTTTTTTGGCGGGGAGAGAGGGCGCAAGTGAGTGAGGGGGCAGAGAGAGGAGAGCGAGAATTCCATGGTGGGCAGAGAGAGAAGGAGAAAAAGAGAGAAAGGGGGCTCACTCAAAGTGGAGCTCACATTTTTACTCGAAGTGGGGCTCCTGTTCACCCAAAGGGGCTCGAGCTCACCTGATGTGGGACCCAAACTCACTAACCATGATATCATGACCTGAGCCAAAGTCAGATTCTTAACCAACCGAGCCACCCAGGCACCAAATAGAGACTAATTTTTTAAGCGAATGAAACATATTATTGAAATTTATGTCTTAACACTTTATTTTTCTCTTTTTGGCTTGTATTCTGAGGGCTAATCGAAACACTCCAATACTTATTT
The DNA here is from genome assembly GCF_014898765.1 of Herpailurus yagouaroundi. Classification (NCBI taxonomy): domain Eukaryota; kingdom Metazoa; phylum Chordata; class Mammalia; order Carnivora; family Felidae; genus Herpailurus; species Herpailurus yagouaroundi. The sequence continues at coordinate 9,115 of NW_024414316.1, read as the reverse complement.
TAGGAGTGGGATATTGTGTTATATTTACTTATCATTTGTTTTTTCAAATCCCTGTATTATTAACATTTCACCGTAATGCTGTCCTAACTATGTCACCTAAGAAACATGTATTTCTTTATATGTGTACAGGCATAGCTCATACTTAGGTGTATAATTTTTTAATATAAAAAATAAGCCATAAAGGCCCTATTAATTATTTGCACATGACTCTCTCTCCCTCTGTGTGTGTGTGTGTGTGTGTGTATTCTTATTAATTACTTTTATTCAAATTTTATTGGCTTCACAGTTAATTTTATTCCATGATGGTGGACTCAGAAAAGAGTTCAGTCTCTCCAAGATGCAAATACGTTTTTGAATGTTAAAAAAATAAAAGTAAACAAAAAATAGGGTATTTGCCAAGTGTTATGTAGGAAATATGTCCAAAAAGCACACCAAGTATATATGTTTGACATCACATTTATTCACAGTCCAAACCATAGAATTTTCTTCTTTTGTTTTCTCCAGGCAGGGGCAGGGTCATCCAATCAATGTAGTCGAACAATTTACCTGTTCAAAATATAGTACACACTCATTTGAAACAAATTTGTGGAAAGAGTCAACACTGTTATTTATGATAGAATAGATTTCATATGCAACCATACAAAAAAAACTAGAAAATGACTTTTACACAAAAATTATCCTTGTTCTTTAAAGAGATAAAGCATAACTTCATTAGACAAAAATAAGCATTTAAGATTCAAAATTAGGGCACATGGGTGGCTTCATGTGTTAAGCGTCCAATTCTTGATTTCAGATCTCAGAAGTCCTGGGATCAAGCCCCTCACTGGGCTCTGTGCTGACAGTATGGAGCCTGCTTGGGATTCCTTCTCTCCCTCTCTCTCTCTGCCCCTCCCTCATGCTCTCTCTCTCTAAATATAGACTTTAAAAAAATTTTTAAAAAGGAATCAAGATCAAGCTGGCAAGAGAAATTTAAAAATCCAAAAATGTGTATGGCAGACCCCATGAAATTTAATTCAATTGCTTTATCCACTATTATAGACAAATGGACACATTTAGACAAAATCAGATGCTGTGGTGATCTTCTGGATTGTTGAAATGCCAAGTGTGTGTAGTCGATAGACTCTCTGGGGCTTCAGTCATGAAAATAATGAAAATAATGGCGCTCGTGAAGAAAGACCAGGACACAAAGACCCCTCATGGAATGGAGAGATTGGAGCACATTCAGATGACTGATGACTTCAAGTTAAGGCAATACACTGAACCTGCTTAAAACTACAATCAACTGTGTTTTATACACCCCATAGAAACCTATGTAGGTTAAACAGAAAGAATGTACTTACAGAAAAACATACCTACAGGTACCTTTCTGTTGCAGGTATTCTTCTTCACTTGCCCAAAGCATTCCCACACTCCTTGCTTGGTGTTGAGTCTACAGACTAGTAACCATTCTACTCTGCTAACACATTGCCTAATTATGATGCTCATAACTCTTGTCTTTCCCTCAAGAATGGAAATATATTCGTTATTTATTCACAGTGTGTTTAGAGCACTTCAACCTATGACTGATGCATAGAAGTCAATCTCTAGATATATGTTGAACTCACTTATCCTTGACCTTTCCTCCGAAAGAACAAATAGAAATGTTTAATGTTGACAATCTAATTCACAGGAACCACATAGTATACAACGAACTTAAGAAAAGGTACTACATAACTTTTTCCATATCCTATGGAAAGCATATTTTACATCTACGTTCCTCAAGCTATAAATCAAGGGATTCAACATGGGGATGATGAGGGTGTAAAATATGGATGCCACTTTATCGGCATCAAAGGAATGAACGGACTTGGGTTGCACATACACAAATATCAGAGTCCCATAGAACACTGTGACTACTGTCAGGTGGGACCCGCAGGTAGAAAAGGCCTCGTGCCTACCCTCAGCTGAGTTCATCCTGATGATGGCTGCCAGTATCAGCAGGTAAGACACAACGACTACAAGAAGGGATGACATCAAATCAAACACTGAGAAAATCAAAATTATCAACTCAATTTCACGCGTATTTGAACAGAGCAAGGACAACAAGGGAAGACTGTCACAGTAGAAATGGCTGATGACATTGTAACCACAGAAGGATGAACTAAAAATCTTTATGGTGACCAGAAGAGACACAAATGTACTGTAGAGATAGGGGATTGTCACCAGCATCTGACACACCCTTTGTGACATGATGACTGGATAGAGCAGAAGATTACAGATGGCCACGTAGCAGTCATAGGACATAGCCGACAGAATGAAAAACTCATTAACGATGAACATAATGTAGAATGCTCCCTGTGTGGCACACAAATGATAGGAAATTGTGTTTTCTTCCACAACAAAACTTGCTAACATTTTGGGTCCCACAGTTGTTGAATAACCCAGATCAGTGAGAGCCAGGTGTTTGAGGAAGAAGTACATGGGTGTTTGTAGCCTGGAGTCCACCTTGGCGAGGATGATCAGGCCCAGGTTGCCCACCACTGAGATCACATAGATGATGAGGAAGAGCCCAAATAATGGAGCCTGCAGCTCAGGACGTTGTGTGATTCCCATGAGAATAAATTCATTAAACACTGTCAGATTGTGTTTTTCCATCCAAGTTTACTAGAAAATCTATTATGGATAGATACATCATCTTAGTCAATATATATTATGTACTGTCTCCTGAGAGAGGGCTTGGTATGGCCAACTAGTATAAATAAGATACATCCAAACTGTCCAATTTAGGATATTTGAACACAAACCCAAATCCCACGTAGACCACTATATATGCATAAAGAAATCGAAATAGTTGGTTCTCAACTGGAGGCATTTTACTCCATAAAGAATATATTTCAATGTCTAGAGACATTTTGAATGTCATATCCAAGAGTCGGGATGCTAATGATTTCCAATTGTTAGACACAAGTTAAGCTGCTAAATATCTTAATATATCTAATATCTAGGCCATGACAATATTCAGTCAGGAATAACAGCAGTAATGATGTTAAAAAACCCTGGTGATATAATTAGGTGGATAGATAATAGACTTATTTATTGATAGATGGAAAATAAATACATAAAGGTAAGTAGATATGGATGCTAAAGCAGAAACAAAAAAAATGAAAACTTCAGGGATTAGATATATGGGTATTTATTTTACTATTCTTTAAATTATTCTTTCTACCATATTTGATACAATCACAAAATGACATTTATAAGATACGTAAATCATATGACCTAACATATGTCTATTATATATTATAATTTTTTTAATGTTTACTTATTTATTTTGAGACAGAGAGAGGGTCAGAGAGAGTGGGAGAGAGAGAATGTCAAGCAGGCTCCGCCCTGTCAGTGCAGAGCTCACTGCAGGGCTCCATGCCACAAACCATGAGATCGTGACCTGAGTCGAAATCAGGAGTTGGACACTTAACCAACTGAAGCATAGGTGCCCCTATAATAAAAATGTTAAACCAGAAGTTTTCCAATTGCATAAAGCCCACTACTCAAGCATGGTCCTATGAAAGGTATGCCTACATGTGAAACTGACTGGAAAGTTAGCATACTTGACAGATATTTGACAGGTGTATGAATAAGAAAAGTGTAACACATCAGAATGGGAATTATTTTGGGGGACATGGTGAAACATACCAGTAGATACATGTATGGAGATATACTTTCAGCTGTATTTCAGTTTATAGTATATCCAAAGATTTAATTTGGGCAAAAAAATGAGTCATCTAAAAGTCTTTATTCTCGTATATAAAGCTGATGTTTCCTTGATGAGTTTTAGGATAAATGAAGTTTCGATACTTTAATGTGTCTATGTTACCTGGAAATAGTTCTCAAATATTAAGTACATTATGGGTTTTTATTTGCTTGTTTGTTTGCTTGTTTGTGTGTTTTTGAAAGAGTGATAGGAACTTACCTGAAATGTTTCTACTTTCCTGACTTATATACCTGTGCATTCTCTGGCCTGGGACTGAAGTTCTTTGTCAAGGCTATCGTAGGAAGAGATGAGGAACTGTTCAAGCAAGACATACCTCACCACTCTTCCATGACAACATTTGAATAATTGTGTTGTGGCTCCTTGGGTTACTTATCTTCTAATTTTCTTATCAGTTTTAGTATCCTTTTAGATAAGTTATTCTGATATAAACTTGCTTAAAACATTATTCTTCCCCTTGTGTCATTTTTACTAAAATAGAGACATACTAACTCAAATGTAGCAAATCAGATGCACTTTCTCGAGCAGGAAACTAAGGGAACATGGTAAATTTGAAGGAAGAATACGTTACTGGCAGAGGTTTGGCATAATGAAGTTTCACAAGAATTCCCTTTGGATTAGCAGAAATCACACTTTAAGGAAAAATAAAAGTTGAAAGCCACTGTGATACACAATAGCTTAAAGACAAAATACAATACACTGAAGACGAGATGTATGTGGGTCCCTGGATGGGATTCGAAATCCTTCTCTACACTAAGTTCACAAAAACACCTTCAAACTATGATGTAGCACATAATGCAGACAAACATGTATATAATCACATGACGTGTATCTAAATATCCTAAACACTCACAGATAAAAAATTATTCCAGAGTGGAAGGTGGATGGCAGGTTAAGGTAAGAGAAGTATTTTTGGTTTAAAAAGTCGTGGGCATCAAAAGGGAAATAATACTGTCTGCAATGAAATTACAGGTCAAGTCAGAAGTCACTGAGTGAGCTCTAAGCAGACAAAACATACAACTCCACTACATTCTATATAAAGGTAATTATGTGTAACTTCCCTTTAACTTACCTGAGTCTTAGGTTTGTCACCTCTTGATATGCTCCTCTGCTCTGATGCACACACCTTTCTTGTAACAGAAATATGATAATGTGTATCAGTAGGAGAGAATATTAGAGAAATATTCCGTAAATGCAATAAAAACAGTATAAATTTTGAGTTTTGCTTGTTTCTTTCCACTTTGTTTTGTTTTCCTTTGCAATCATGGAAAGCTAAAAAAATAAATAGTACTTTTTGAGTATCGAGTTTTCTGTGAGGTGAAGAAAGATAAACGCATTTCCTCTCACTAGCTTTGGAGTTCTATAAAAAGAATCACATTGCTTTTTCATAGTTTACTGTCTCTGTTGGATGTTTGATATGTAATTGTTTAAAGCTATATCCTTTGAGATAATTCTTCCCGCTTTCTGTCAGATCCTACTGGAAAATGAAGAATACTCTACATCATTCCATTTCCGTAAAACTTGCTACTTAAAGGTCTCCAAATGTCCAAATGAGGCTTTGCACACCTCATTGTGAGGTGACCACCCCTTTTTTTCCTTATCAAGACCTCAGAGGATAATTGTATTGATATGTTTATTTAAACAATCATTAAATACTAAATTACTTTTGAGAGAATCACAAAAAGTGTCCAGAGTCACTAAATAAACATTTGGAAAGACATCAAAATGACAGATACTACCTGCAGTTTCTTAACTTTGTTAACTCAAAAAATTTCATGTCTCTTCGGCTGTGTACCATTTGCTTTTATATTGCTCTCCGTTTGAGGTAAAACTATTCATATTAAATGGAAGTATTGCATAACTATATAAAAATGAAGTTTCAAAGAGTCACAGAAGCTTTAGCCTCTCCACCATGTGAAACCATTCAAAAAATTAATAAGAAGGAAAAAATGAGGTAATTCCTACTCCTGCTCAGGCATTATGGTTACGGGAAAGCAAAGCAAACAAAATCAGAAATGGTCACATTTGCTAGAGCTTTGCCACGAAGTTAAAGTGGAACTTACCAAACATCACCGAAACATCGTGGATATTTGGTAATATGAGATACCACACAAATTTTCTGTCATTTTCACCTGTAATGGACACTCTGTCTTGACTCCCATATGTGTTTCTTAACATGGCATATGGAGAACAATTTATGGGTTCTCTTCACCTTTTGAGACTCTCCCTCAGGAGATGCTGAGCAATTTGTTTAATGATGGCTCAAGCATATGAGGGCATTAAAAAATGTCTGGAAGTTGTCCATTAACAGGCAAGGGCAATTTGTATTCACCAGAGAATAAATTATCTATCGGTTGATCTATCACCTATCTATTATCTATCTATCATCTATCTATCTATCTATCTATCTATCTATCTATCTATCATCTATCATCTATCATCATCATCGTCATTTACATTCAATCGCCCATCTCTCTATCATCAACATCTATATTCAAACATCTATTATCTCTATCTATCATTATCTATCATCTATCATCATCATTTATATTCAATCACCTATTTATCCATCTATCATCTATTTAGCTTTCTTTTTCTTTCTTTCTTTCTTCTTTCTTCTTTCTTTTTTTCTTTCTTCTTTCTTTCTTCTTTCTTTCTTCTTTCTTTCTTTCTTTCTTTCTTTCTTTCTTTCTTTCTTTCTTTCCTTCTTTCTTTCTCTCCTATTTTCACCCTTACTTAACTTTTCATTTACACCACATAGGACCCTTTTTAAATTTTTTTAAATGTTCATTTATTTTCGAGAGAGAGACAGAATGCAAGCGAGAGAAAGGCAGAGAGACAGGGAGACACAGAACCGGAAGCAGTCTCCAGGCTCTGAGCTGTCAGCACAGAGGCTAACAGGGGCTCGAAGTCTCAAGCCACAAGATCACAACCTGAGCCGAAGTCGGATGCTTAATGGACTGAGCCACCCAGGCGCCCCAGCACTACATAGGACTCTTGATAAAAATGTCGTATATTTAGGGCAGGTTCATCAGGGCTTCCATTTCCATAGAGATCTCCTCAAATTGGTGACACAGTGGAGAGTTGATAAATTCTGTTCTATTAAATTATTTTAAAATTATATATGGAATAGGGCACCTGATGGCTCAGTCGGTTAAACGTCCGACTTCGGCTCAAGTCATGATCTCACAGCTTTTGCATCTGAGTCCCACATGGGCCTCTGTGCTGACAGCTAGGAGCCTGGAACCTACTTCGGATTCTGTGTCTCTCTCTCTCCCCCTCTGCCCCTCCGCTGCATGCTCTGCCTCTCTCAGTCTCTCAAAACTAAACAAACATTAAAAACTTAATGAAAAGATTGTGCATGGAATAAAATTAATACGTTAAGCAAATGTGGCGTGTTGTTTCCTTGAATTTCGTTTTGTTTTTATTGTTATCCTTTCCAAGGCAGAAGTTTGCTATGCGCCCTTCTCATTGCATAGCAAGTTGCCGTCACTGACTGGTTACCACTTCTGCTTTGATTTTGTTTTTCTCTTATTTCACAGTGCGGTATTTTATTCTTTTGTGCCCAGATCATCTCAATTTTTCTTTCCTACCTTGAACCATGCTCTGTTGTACTTAATATATACCTAGATTATCAAGTTATCCTTGCAAAACTCTCATATGTTACATATGCGCAACTATGTATATGTGTTATATTTCTATAAATTTCACTGCTGCATTTGTCACTTTAATTGCTTGTTGTGCACAGATGATATGACACTTTGTGCTTCTTTCTGTATTAGAGTCCATGATACAAATTTCCCAATTTTCATTTATTGTTTTATTGATAGATGTCGTGTGTCCAACCCTCAGCTATCACCATTACATCATTACGGTATCCGGCCTCAGTGAACAGCCCTGAATTTGTCCCCTTAAAATTTGTATATATATATTATATATATAATATGTATACATATTATATATATAATATATATATATAATGTATTCTTGATAAGAGGGAGTTGAATATACTCATTAATTTTCCTAAATATTTCAGATATATTATCTCTATATACTCTTCAATAAATGCAAGATAGATCTTCTTCCCTTTCATGTTACCTAATTATATCCTTCTTGTTAAATGTGCATTTATAGTATTATAAGTATCTTTCATGTAATTTATTAGACTGTGTCTTCCCTTTTATTTTCAAGTTACCCAATAGCAAACATTTCATTTAAGTAGTACTGGTCTACTACTTTCTATTGTCAATTGTCAATTTTCTATTGTCAATTTTCCTTTGTTTTTGGATATAGAATAAGCTTATACACACATACACATACATGTATATATATGTGTATATATATACACATATATACACATATATGTGCACATATATACAGCACAAAATTTGATAAGCTTTGCATATGTATATAGATGGAGCTGTAAAAACTTTCAAGGCAACAAGCATGTCCATCGCTTCAGAAGTCTTAGCGTTCGCACATGTTAAACCCGTTCTACTCTTCCTGCCTCTTAATCCACCAAGTCAACTTCAATTTGCCATCTTCAAAAACTTTTTGTGTTCAAATAATTATAAATTGACAGGAAGTTGTAAAAAAAAAAAAAGCATGCAGAGACGTCTTGTGTAATCTACACCCAGTTCCCCGAAGAGTTCGTCTTGCCACACTGTAGTATGATTTCATGACTAGGAAATTGACATTGGTACAACACACATTGTTCAGATTTCACCAGTTTGGGGTTATTCTTTCATGTATTGGTATACTTTACTGTTCTGCATTTTATCCCATTTTTGCATTGTTTCAACCACCACCACAGCCAAATTGTAGAACTATTCTGTCCCCCCAAATTTTTCTTTTGCTATCCCTTTAAAGCTACACTGTCTTCCCACCTCTTGGGCAACTGTTCCTAACCATTGGTGACCACTAATATTTTTTGCATCAGCATAATTTTGTCACTTGAACAAGGTTTTATAAATAGTCCACAATTTGTAATCTTTTGGGATAGCTTCACTCTCTTGAGGTCCATCCTCGTTTTTGTGTGTGGATACCCTTTTCTTTAAGGTGGCTGAATGGCATTCCATGGTATTTCTGGTGCAACTTGTTCAACTCTTCCGTCATTGAAAGACATTTGGGATCTTCCCAGTTTTCAACACTTATGAATATAGACTCTGTAAACATTTTCTTAAGCTGATTGTGTGAACATACATTTTGATTCTTTAGGAATCATTTCTAAGAACATGATGAGTAGGTTGTTTCAAGTTTGATTTTGACTTTATCAAGAAAAATCTCAAATGCAGATTCATCTAAAGTTGCACAAAACAGATAATATGACAAATTCCAAACAGTGCAAGGAAATGGCATAAGAGGCAT
>NW_024414315.1:0-1536 GCF_014898765.1 Herpailurus yagouaroundi | reverse complement strand
ATTGACAAACCTCTAGCCAGGCTTCTCAAAAAGAAACGGGAGATGACTCAAATAGATAAAATCATGAAAGAAAATGGAATTATTACAACCAATCCCTCAGAGATACAAACAATTATCAGGGAATACTATGGAAAATTATATTCCAACAAATTGGACGACCTGGAAGAAATGGACAAATTCCTAAACACCCACACGCTTCCAAAACTCAATCAGGAGGAAATAGAAAGCTTGAACAGACCCATAACCAGCGAAGAAATTGAATCGGTTATCAAAAATCTCCCAACAAATAAGAGTCCAGGACCAGATGGCTTCCCAGGGGAGTTCTACCAGACGTTTAAAGCAGACATAATACTTATCCTTCTCAAGCTATATCAAGAAACAGAAAGGAAGGAAAACTTCCAGACTCATTCTATGAAGCCAGTATTACTTTGATTCCTAAACCAGACAGAGACCCAGTAAAAAAAGACAACTACAAGCCAATATCCCTGATGAATATGGATGCAAAAATTCTCAATAAGATACTAGCAAATGGAATTCAACAGCATATAAAAAGAATTATCCACCATGATCAAGTGGGATTCATTCCTGGGATGCAGGGCTGGTTCAACATTCGCAAATCAATCAACGTGATACATCACATTAATAAAAGAAAAGATAAGAACCATATGATCCTGTCAATCGATGCAGACAAGGCATTTGATAAACTTCAGCAAACTTTCTTAATAAAAACCCTGGAGAGGATCAGGATAGAAGGAACATACTTAAAGATCATAAAAGCCATTTATGAAAAGCCCACAACTAACATCACCCTCAATCGGGAAAAACTGAGACCTTTTTCCCTGAGATCAGGAACACGACAGGGATGTCCACTCTCACCGCTGTTGTTACCATAGTGTTGGAAGTTCTAGCATCAGCAATCAGAGAACAAAAGGAAATCAAAGGCATCAAAATTGGCAAAGATGAAGTTAAGCTTTCACTTTTTGCAGATGACATGATATTATATGTGGAAAATCCGATAGACACCATCAAAAGTCTGCTAGAACTGATACATGAATTTAGCAAAGTTGCAGGATACAAAAATCAATGTACAGAAATCAGTTGTATTCTTATACACTAATAATGAAGCAACAGAAAGACAAATAAAGTAACTGGTCCCTTTCACAATTGCACCAAGAAGCATAAAATACATAGCGATAAATCTAACCAAAGATGTAAAGGATCTGTATGCTGAAAACTATAGAAAGCTTATGAAGGAAATTGAAGAAGATATAAAGAAATGGAAAGACATTCCCTGCTCATGGATTGGAAGAATAAATATTGTCAAAATGTCAATATTACCCAAAGCTATCTACACATTCAATGCAATCCCAATCAAAATTTCACCAGCATTCTTCTCGAAACTAGAACAAGCAATCCTAAAATTCATATGGAACCACAAAAGGCCCCGAATAGCCAAAGTAATTTTGAAGAAGAAGACCAAAGCAGGAGACATCACAATCCCAGACTTTAGCCTCTACTACAAAGCTGTCATCATCA
>NW_024414314.1:0-2103 GCF_014898765.1 Herpailurus yagouaroundi | reverse complement strand
AGTCAATGTGATAATCTTTAAAATTGCTTAAAATATGTAATTATTTATTTGTAATGGATTAACGTAGAGAAATAAGTAATCAATATTAGTATGTATATATAGGAGTTTTATGTGGCAGGGAGAATAGAGGAGGTAGAGGAAATAAGATTGGAGTATATTTTTTTTAATTTTTAAAAAATGTTTATTTATTTTTGAGAGAGAGAGAGAGAGAGAGCAAGAGCAGGGCAGGGGCAGAGAGAGAGGGAGACACAGAATCCAAAGCAGGCTCCAGGCTCTGAGCTGTCAGCACAGAGCCTGACGCTGGTCTTGAACTCACAGACCACAAGATCATGACCCGAGCCAAAGTCAGATGTTTAACAGACTGAGCCACTCAGGTGCCCCAAGATTGGAGTATTTTAATGATTTTACACCAGGCATAGTTATTATGGCCATGTTTCTGAACAAATGGAGCATTCTTTTTTTAAATTTTTTATTTCATATTTTTTTTGAGAGAGAGAATGCATGTGAGTGGGGGAGGGGCAGAGTGAGAGGGAGAGAGAGAATCTTAAGCACGCTCCATAGCTAGTGCAGAGCCTGATCTCACAATTATGAGATCGTGAGCCGAAATCAAGAATTGGACACTTAACTGATTGAGCCACCAAGGTGTCCCTTTTTATTTATTTACTAATTTTTATTTTTGAGAGAAGGATAGGGCATTCTTTTTTGCTCATAATCAATTTAGGAATTCTTTCTTCTACTGAAAGAAGTTTAAAACAACTTTTCTTAAAAACCTTGCCATTTAAAGTAGCAAGACAATTATGGTACTGAGTAGGTTTGTTTCGAGATGCTCCTTGTCAGGCAAAGGATCGGGATGAATTCCACATCAATTTATGGTAGGAGATAAGGAATAGGTTTTATTAGAGAAAAGAAAATCTCACAAGGCAAGATCAGTGACACATATATACATGGTCTGCCAGTCTATCACCACTGCACAGCATGGCTTCCATTTAGGAGATTGTGGGTCTTTTTTCTTAAATGGCAAACATGAGAAAGTGGTCTTATCATGGGAGGAATAAACTGGCCATTTGAATTTTGGGTACTAGCTATTTATAGTTGTCTGGGATGTTCATGGTCCAGCATCTGAGACCTTGTGACCTGTGCAATATTGTGATTCTCTGGGGAAGGGAGCCTGACACCTGGGATGCTCAGCCTGCATGAGCTCCTTTTGGGACCACATTATCAGCTTCTCAGCCTGCTTGTTGTCTGGGAAACCCAGGCCTAAGAAGCACATCATTGGTAGTACTTGCTTTGTACCCTTTGAAAATTAACTTCTCAAGGTCTCAGCTTCTATATCTTAAAATAGGAATTATATGTATCTCATGGAATTCCTTGGAAATTTGGAACTTATTCCAAATGAACTAGATTTCTTTGTTTCTCAAAAAAAGAACTATATAATCATTTAGTAGTGATTATTAAAAAACACAAAATTGTAGTTTTGTAAATACTGGGCTTTAAGTGGAAATTTCCAGAGAACTAGATTTCCTTCTGAACTCAAGCATTATTTAACATTTGTTTTAACCTTTTCACGTGGACCTGAAAATTAGATAACAAAAATTTATTAAAATAAATAAATTATTAAGATTTTGAAACATTTTATCTTTATTGCAAAATAACACTGGCTTCAAAAAGAAAAGAGTAGCATGATCACTTAGGAAATATCAAAAGATAATTCCTAGGGTTTCTGGCATACGCTAATGACATATTTCTCTACTTCTCCATAAAATTGACATGAAGAATCTCAATGTCTCTTGTCTTATTGCTCAGGAATAACTCAAGCAAGACATTCCTTATAGTAGGAAAGCCTAAGGCCTTTCTAGAGCATTCTATGAGGAAGCATTAGTGTAGCATGCAGTGGAACATACAGAATACCTTCTGTGTACCAGGCACTATGATTTATCTTTTACACCTATTTTTGTATTGCATTTTCACAACAGTTCCTATTGCTCTCCTTCAGTGGTTAATCTAAATAAAATAATAAATTACTGAAGGTAGCTATCTGAGGAGAAAGGATACCCACTTTTCTTATTGAGGGAATGAATTATTCTCAAAACTTTCCATGGATGG
>NW_024414313.1:0-1138 GCF_014898765.1 Herpailurus yagouaroundi | reverse complement strand
TTTTTTTTAAATAAAAAATAAAAAGAATACTGTCCGGGAGCATTTCCAAGGTTATGCTTAGGTTTTTTTTTTTTTTCTTCCTAAGCCAGGAAACATGTAACTTGGCATTTGATTTATTCCGTTCCCATCTTATCAGCACTTCTAAAGAAGTGAAAACGGAATTGGAGCGCTCACAGCCTCTGAGCGAAGACAGGCAAAAGATGAAAGTGCCCAGCACCCGCCGCAGCCTGCCAACCCGCTTCCTGTTAGGCCTGCCCCTGCCCAGTACTGGGACCAGGACGTGGCCAGCCCCTCAGGTCCCTGAGCGGAGTGTGGGGGTTGTGACTTTCACCCAGGGTCCTCATGGCCTCTCTCCAACTCATGTTAGGTCAGATGGAAGCCCCGCCAGAAAGATGCTGTCCTGTCCGCGCTGCGCTCCCGAGAGGCCTGTGACACACACACACTTTGCTAAGCCTGCACATCCAGGGGCTCTTGGTTAGAGGCCTCTTCGTGGCTCCCCCAGACCATGATGCTAGGCTCCTCTGGGCCACGTCCAGCCCAAGGCATGCCCTGTGTGTGCCCTGCACCCCAGGCACTGATTGGCATCTGGCTAGCCCTGAGTGACCCCACCCCCAGGCACTCACCCATGCTCTTCCCAGCAGGAGAGAAGGGCTTCTTGCCTGGGTCCAGCGCGGCAGTGTGGTGGCCACACGCATACAAATCTTCCTCTGTTCCCTGCACGTCATGCCAACCAGCAGCAGAATGCGTGAATGGCCGTCAGGGCCGAGGGCGGAGAGACCGGCAGCACGGGCTTGGACAGGGAGGCTGAAGGGCCCCAGCAGAACCTTGGGGGACCGTTTGGTTGTTGTTGTTGTTGTTAATAAGTGAACTTGCTTCGGAGTCTGGTATGGTAACATCTTTGCCCTAACATCTTGTGTGATGGGGATCTGCCCTGCACATCCCTGGGACCACTGGATTCTGAAACCCACACACCCGCAGCCCTAGGAGTTCAGTTCTGGGGAGAGGCCCCGCCCGAAACAAGCTGCTCGTCTAGGTGGAGTTTCCTAAACCCGATGAACCTGCAAGAAAACCAAGCGATGAGTAAGTATTTAGTTTTCTTTCCACTGCTCTTTGCAACAACCTGCCATTTGTGATAAAC
>NW_024414312.1:0-4039 GCF_014898765.1 Herpailurus yagouaroundi | reverse complement strand
TCTTTTGCAAGTTTGCCTGCAAATGGTTGGTGGCCCAGAAGGTCAGGTCCTGCGGTCATGGTCCAGACCCGGGTCTGAGTGTAACACTTATTATTTTGCTTTAATTTTTCTTTCTCTAGTAATGCTCATCCTCATGGGTGTGAAATGGTATGCTAGGATGCTTTTTATTTACTTTTCCCTGTTGCTGAGTGATGTTGAGCCTCTTTTCGTGTTTATTGGCCATTTGTGTGTCTTCTTTGGAGAAATGTCCATCTTTTCTATGTCTTCTTTGTTGTCTATGTTTTTGGAGTCACATCCAAGAAATCATTGCAAAATCCAGTGTCATGGAGTTTTGTCTTATTTTATTTTTTTGGTAAGTTTTATAGTGTTAGCCCTCAAAGTTAGGTCTTAGGTCCATTTTGAGTTAATTTTTGTTGGTGGTGTGAGATAAGAGTCTCATTTCCTTCTTTCGCATGTGGATATCCAGCGTTCCCAACACCACTTGCCGAAAAAACTGTCCTTTCCCCATTGAATGATCTTGGCACTCTTGTTGGAAATCTTTTGATCAAATATGTGAAAGTGCATTTCTGCATTCTCTCTTCTATTCTATTCCATTGGTTTATATGTCTGTCTTTAGTCCAGTACCATATTGTTTGATTGCCATAGCTTTGTAATCAGTTTTGAAATCAGGAAGTCTGACATCTCTAACTTTGTCTTTTTCCTTTTTCCAAAATGGTTTTTCGCTATTCAGAGTACTTAGAAATTCCATATGAAATTTAGGTTGTACTTTGCTGTTTCTGTGAAAAACATCATTGGAAGTTTGATGTGGTTTGCATTAAATCTGTTGGTTTCGGGGTAGTATTGACATCTTAACAATATTAAGTTTTCCCATCCATGAACATGGGATGTCTTTCCACTTATTTATGTCTCCTTAATTTCTTTCAGCATTGTTTGTATGTTCAGTGTATGAACTTTTTGCCTCTTTGGTTAAGATTATTCTTAAGTATTTTTGTTCTTTTTGATGGTCTTTGAAATGCAATTGTGTTTTTAAATTCTTTTTTTTTGTATTGTCCATTGTTGGTATATAGAAATAACTGATTTTGGTGTGTTGATTTTGTGTCTTGCAACTTTGCTATACCCATTAGTTCTAACAGGATTAGTTGTGGGGTCTTTAGAGTTTTTCACAAATAAAACTTTATAGTCTGTTCACGGGGATACTTTTATTTCTTCCTTTGCAATTTAGATGCTTTTTATTTCCTTTTGTTGCCTGACTAGTACATCCAGTACTGTGTTGAATAGAAGTGATGAAAGCAGACATGTTTATCTGGTTCCTAATCTCATAGGTTAAGCTTTCAGTCTTTCCCCATTGAGTATGATGTTTGTTGTGAGTTTTTCATATATGACCTTTATTATGCTAAAGTAGTTTCCTCCTATTTCTAGTTTGTTAAGGTGCTTTTTTTTTTTTTTTATCATTCTAGACTATTGAATTTTGTCAAATGTCTTTTCTGTGTGAATTGAGAGGGACATGTGGTCTTTTCATCCTTCATTTTGTGCTAAATTTATGTTAAAGGAATTTTTTTTCTTGTGCCAGCATAAAAAAAGATAATAAAAGAAAAATGTTAGGATATACCGTATGAAAGGAAATTTTGATTGACGTGAACCTTATTTGTCTGTGTCTATAACGCATACAAATAACACTAATTTTTATTTTTTATTATTTTTTAAAATTTTATTCATTTTGACAGAGAGTGTATGTGCGTGTGAGGGAGGGGAAGAGAGAGAAGGAGAGAGAGAATCCCAAGCAGGCTTCACACTGTCACACTGCTGGGATTGATGCAGGGCTCATCTCTGGGCTAGATCTCAGGAACTGTGAGATCATGACCTGAGCGGAAATCAAGATTTAACTGAGCCACCCAGGCACCGCAAATAATACTGATTTTTAAAAGCAATAGAGCATGTTAAGATATCAGACAAAGTTGACTCAATGTTGAGAAGTTTAATTTTTAAAAAAGCTTATAAATCTTTCACTGCAAATTGTACAAGGACAATATAAAAAAAGAGACTGAGAGGAAGAGTAAAATTACTTTATAGGTTGTATTCCTGTTAAAATAGATAAATTATTTTCTGCCCAGAAATGAAAAGCTCTTTTTTATCACTAAAGATTCTTATTAACTCTCTGGGTCTTGACATACTCTCAAATGATTTTTATCAAAAGCTTCTTATTAAAAAAAACAACAACTGGTAAAGCTCATTACTGCTTCTTTTTACTATATTTGAAACATATTGCCTGAAGCATACCTTGCCTACAGATTCTCAAGCTTTATGGTTATATCTCGTTCCTCTCTCATCCTTTTTGCTGGCCAGGCTGAGAGTAAAAATGAGCTGAAGATATCTTACACATCTAAATGATTTTCAGATTTTGGGTGCCTGGGTGGCTCAGTCAGTTAAGTGTCTGACTTCTCAGGTCACGATCTCACAGCTTGTGAGTTCGAGCCCCGCATCGGGCCCTGCGCCAACAGCTCGGAGCCTGGAGCCTGCTTCAGATTCTGTGTCTCCCTCTCTCTCTCTCTCTCTCTCTCTCTCTCTGCCCCTCCCCCACTCACACTCAGTCTCTGTCTCTCTCAAAAAATAAAGAAACATTAAGAAAATTTTCATGATTTTCAGATTTCAAGATTCTCACTAGTCAAACAAAATATCGTATATTTATGATATAAAAAATGGGGGTGACTAAAAAGTACTTGCGGTGGACATTCAGCAGTAGTTAGATCACAATATGGTGGAGCTGTCCTATTTGCAGGCCCATCTCGTTGATTGACCTTCACTTTGTTACATTTCTTACAAATTGCAGGTTTGTGTCAACCCGCTGTGGAGCAAGTCTGTGGGTGCCATTTTTCCAACAGCGTTTGCCCACTTTGTGTTTCTGTGTCTCATCCTCGTAATCCCCACAATATTTTAAACGTTTTCATTATTATTATATTTATTGTGGTGATCTGTGATCAATGATGTCACCACTGTAATTGTTTCGGGGTTCCGAGAACCGTGCCCCGAGACCATGGTGAACGTAATCAGTTAATGTTGTGTGTTGAATCACTATGTTGTGGCTGAGAGAAGATTGCGTGTTAAGTACATCATGCAGGGGCCCCCGGGTGGTTTCCCAAAGCTGGGTTAAGCTGGGGGTACCACTGGGAGTTCACAGGGGTGTATACAGAGCTGCAATCCGCGAGGACCTGACTTTGTTTGACCTTATCTCAGCAAGGGCTCAAGAGGTCACATGGCTCAGCGAGTTGTTGCCCTGTTTGCAGTTACTGAGGGTCTAACACCTTTATCCCTGGACTTGCAAGTCTCTGGAAGGGGACTAGGGGCTCCTTGTCCAGGAAATTATTTTGCCTGGAACCTGACACAGGCTAAGTCGCAGGCTGAGAGGGTAGTAGTGTGGGGAGAGTTTAAGCTCCAGCGGGACAGGTGGAAAAGCCTGGATAAGGTCTTCGCATCCTAAGAGTGAAGACCAGGAAGGCTGGTGTGAGGGTGGAGAGGAGCCCTGCCCGCGGCCACAACACCCACCTTTCTTCGGCCTTGAGGAGAAGGCACCTGAACACACGTGACGAGGAGGCTGGGGATGCGCGGTGACAGCTCCCGGGGCTGCGACCTTCTGGCTTCCCTCTGGGGCGGCAACTGAAGCTGGCATCCCCTGCCCCCAATCCGCCTTCCACTCCCCACTGACTGTGCTGGGGCCGCGTCTCTCCCGCCCTCGCGGAATCTGGGGGTGAGGGGTGTAGAGGAGACCCCAGGGCACAGGGCTCCAGGACCCTCGCAGGCTCTCCACGCAGCTCTGTGAAGCATCAGTGATCTCAGGTTCGCCAGTGTAACTACCCATCACAGTTAGAAACTGGACAATGACTTTGGAGCAGGGCCTAATAAGGACCTGGTGTCTGCCTCTCCTTTCGAGATTGTCTTGTGAGTATTTGCCAGGACATTCGGGGGCACCGTGACGGCAGCACAGAAAGTTCGAGGAAGGCTATCTGTCACTTTATTGTGACCCCACTTAAAAGGTCCAATGAGG
>NW_024414311.1:0-1710 GCF_014898765.1 Herpailurus yagouaroundi | reverse complement strand
ACCCTTGACAGGCACCTAGCATTCTGCCTTGCACATCTACTTACTTATGTGGGGAAAATGAAAAAAAAAAACAAAAAACAAAAAACAAAAAAAAACACAAAAAACAAAAAAACAAAAACAAAAAAAAAACAAAAACAAAAACAAAAACAAAACACGCATTTGTTTCTTCCCAATCCACAGACAGAATAAACTCTTAACGGAAATAATAAAATATTTGGGCACTGAACACGTGACTGCTCTTAAATGTTCATATATTCAAATTGAGAACATTTTTTATTTGACAGGTTTGCTCAAATGCCCAAGAGAATGATTCAAAAATAAGAGAACTCTGGGAATCAATGGGTTAGGAAGGTCATGAAAAAATTGGAGACTACGATCCACATCTTTAAAAAGCTCTGAATGTATACTCACAAAGACTTAACGACTTTGGATAACCAGGTTAAAAATAGTGCTTTGAAAGTCCATAGAGCTGTAGCATTCGAAGGCAGGGTTTCTTCCTGTATGGTCTGATACCTCTCCCTAATCAACGGAATCATGGAGGGCTTACTACAGGTGCGGATTCCGAATTCACACAAAATTCTAAATTTTTAGGTAATGTGTCAGTTTTTGTCAAGATAACCCAAACTAGTAACAGCATTCCAGTCTGCAAAGGACACAGGTCCCCACTGTCTTTAGCATAAAGTTTGGGTTGCTTAGGTAGGTGGATGAAAGCAACAAAACACACAAGTGTGCTGGGAGAAGTGGAGACTTGAAGTGTTTGAAATGCATACTGCCCCATTTCTCAGGGAGGGCACAGAGACGGCTTGATGGCACACAAATCAGGTGTTTCTGTCTGAACTCGTCCTGCTACCCAGTCCACCATCAACCATAAAGATTATCCAGAGAATGATCTGCATCTGCATCTGCATCTGTATCTGCTGGAGATTCCCTGACTAACCAGATTCTCACTGCTGCTGGGGCTGAGGGTGTGGGGTGGGAGGTAGATAAACCGAGAGAATCAGACAAGCCCAAGTGGCCAAGATCTAGATGGAGTCCACCCTAACTGTTACCGTGGCCATGCCTGAAGTTTCCAGAGCTGATGATGCTACATGCGGGGCCACCATTGTTCCGTGATGATATTGCAGTTGGTATATGATGCTAAGAATTAAAACAAGGAAACGTGGTAACTTAGTATATATTATAACGTGTAAACAAGAAGGCAAAGAAAACTCTTGGTTTGTACTTTGTTGGCAATTACTAATAGATATGAAAATTACCATGCCTCCCCAGAGGCAAGGTTCTTGCCAACAGAAATACAACGCTAATACAGGAGCACCTTCCAAGGGTTCATCTGAGAGTATACTGAATGGCCTGAGTATTTAATGTGATTCAATAAGGCAGAACTGGTTTCTCCATGGCCCACAAGTATTAAATTCTAGAATTCCTATGAGTTTGCTTGATGCATTGATAAGCCAAGTAAACCTAGGAGGGGATTTGGTGAAACCACATGCCCTAGACATATGACAGCTAATTTTTGACTTAAGAAGAAAACGAATGACCTCCAAAAGAATCAACAATTCTACCTCACAGATGTGCTGTGAGCTTGAAATGCTCACACATGTGCTGCATCTTGAAGACGGTAAATGCTAAAAACAATGGTAGTATTATATTAATGGCTGCTACCCTTTTTTCCAAAATTTTGTAGGAGGTCATAAAGAAACTGGCAGCTCT
>NW_024414310.1:0-4019 GCF_014898765.1 Herpailurus yagouaroundi | reverse complement strand
TTCCTGTGTCTATCAGACATTTGTGCGTCATCTTAAGAGAAATGTCTGATCAAGGTTTTGCTCCCTTTCTGACGGGGATGAGTTTTTGTCATTCAGATAGGAGTTCTTTGTGTTTTCTGCAGGATAAAATCTCATCATACGTGCGATTTACAAGGACGTTCTCCCATTTATGGTGTGCATTCAATCTCGATAATGACACCAAAGACTTTGATCTTGCTGAAGCCTCATTTACCTACTTTTTCTTGTGTTCCCTGTGATTATCCTGTCAGTTAAGAAACCTTACCGAATGCAAGTTCATCAAGATTTCTCCCTGGGTTTCTATCACTCTCAGATTATCCAGGACAGGCCCCTTCAGGGCTGGGGATTCTCAACAGAACTGTTTGCGTGGCCTGGAACTGAGATGCTCTGATAACGCACATGTCCCTAGACAGTTGTTTAATGTGAAAAAACATGAAGTTTATGGTACCTCATTTTCTATCTTAAGTGATGACTTTTGATTCCAATCTGAGTATAATTTGACACTCAATACTGTCATCATTATGCTTCCAACATAGCAAGCTCTTTGAAATGTTTTTAATTTTTGCTCTTATATTAGAGGGAGAGGAACAGTGAAGAGGGGAAAGGAGCAGAGGGAGAGATAGAATCTTAACAGGCTGCACACTCCGTGATGAATCTGAAATGGGCCTCGATCCCATGACCTTGGGATTATGATGTGAGCAGAAATCAAGAGCTGGACGCTCAACCAACTGAGCCACCCGGATGCCCCCCACCCACCCCAGACTCTATTTTCTGCCCTGTTTACACACATGACCATAGCAAGGTTTTCAAGTGCCTTGACTCATCGCAGACAAGGAAGTGCCTCATGGGAGGACAGGTGGAGGAAATGAAAGTGCCTTGTCGGAGGGCGAGGTGACATGGAGAGAAAGCCACAGCCCAGTACTGAGTGCCAGGCCAGATTCCGCTGCCTGAGGCTGTGTTTGTCGTTCTCACTGACTTTGTGAACGCTATTTCTTCTAGTTGTTTACAGACAAGCAAGAAATAACGCGTGTGTCTGGCTCCCCTTCCCACACTCTTGAGCCGCAAGATCGTGACTCCTGGTGTTCTTTGTCCAAGGTCATTACATAAGCAACAAGTAGGTTTTCAACATTAGGAGTGACAATGTCATTTTTACAAACAAAAGGTGGTAGTTGTAAAGGAATTAGAGCCAACCACAACAGAACTAAAAAGTCAAAGTTTAGAAGTCTTGTGAAAATACAAAAGGGAACCCTTCCTAAAATGAACGCATGAGGCCAGCAGATGCCTCTTTCCCATCCAACCCTGGTCAGTTGTGGACCCTGCAGATGAAAAAAAGCAGTGGAAGTGGACAAAACTTTCCTCCGACCAGCAACACTCCAGCCAATGAGACAGAGGCACACCAGCCATTGAGAGATAGACACAGACCAGCCGAGAGGGGATCACAGCCCAGCTGATGAGAGGCGGTCACAGCTCCGCCAATGAGAGTCAGTCACAGACCAGCCGATGAGGAGGCACCATCTTCAAACCCCCACCCCACCCCTTTTGTCCCAATGGGCCTTTTCTTTACAACAACCCACCCCAATTCTCCACCCCAATTCTCCTGTTCCCTGCAAAAGAGCATCCTCTCCTTTCTTCTCTGAACTTGCCCACGGTTTTGCCATTTCTTGTGTGTCCTGATTTGCAATCCTTGCTATTTCCAATAAATCCGGGTTTGCTTGTAAAATACCAGACAATTAAGGTTGACCTACTTGGCATCAAAAGCTGTGCCCATGAGAAGTATGCTGGCCTTCAGACCTACTCCTGTGTGGACTCAGACTGTTCCTACCTGGAACCGTGTGGGCCTTGGGACCATGTCTTTTTGGAACCAGTCTTTTCCTGGTGAAACAGGGTTTCTTAGGATGTGCTCTTTTCGTTCTAAAGAAAAAGCTGTAGAATTGGACCCCAGTCATCAAAATTTGTGAGTCCTCCAGCCCCCATTCAGTGGTCCCCTCAGGTTTTGTGCTTAAAAACTGTGGTCTCGCCCCACGTGAATTTCTAACTAAATTTCTAACTCACTTCAGCAGGAATTATCTCCCCTAGATGACTCTTATCAAAATTGAATTGGACAGTCATGACCCTATAATTGTCAAAAACAGATGGGATGCCTACTTTAATGGGTATTTGGAAGCTTCCAACCACTATCAGAATGTAAATTCCCTTCTCTGGAAAACACTATTTCTAAATTATCAGAGACAAACCACTGAAAGGTGTCAAAATGGCTTCCAAGTCTCCGTCTCCTTCCCCATCTTCTTTGTCTCCAGACACGTGGGCGCCCCTTCCAGTGCAGACCAGGCCATCAGTGGCCCCTTCCTCTCTTCCCTCTGCTCCCTCCCTACCACCTGTGTACACTGCCCTCCTCCTAATCCTTTCAGTGAAGGTCCTTTTCCTCTGATTCTCTCCCCAATCCTTGCTCTCCTGAACCCATTAAAACACGCCCCTGTGGGGGATCCAAATAAAGCCCAAGGTGAAGCCTGGTGGTCAGAGGCTGAACTGGGAGCCAGAGTTAGACTTTCCCAAAGTGACTGAGGATCCCCAGTGGTTTGCTGAAGAATTTAACAGTATTCAAACTCACCACCCTGGTTTCTCAGATTTATACCAGTTGGATCACATGCTTGCTGGAGACAGCTAGGCCAAACACTGGATGAAGCTGGCTCAATGGGAACATCTTAAAGAGTATTAGGGAATCAGACACCTACATGTTGGCCAGAATGCTAGAACATTCACCGGAAATACTACTGACCCAATTACAACATCTTCCCTTAAGCCTGGGGAGGGGAACAAAACTCAGACTTGCACATCACAACCTGATGAGCATTTCCAGGATGATGACAACAGACTCCAAAGTGCGTTTCTAGAAAATTCTCAATTTTTACTGACAGCATATGAAAGCTCTCTAAACAAAAATTTAAAAGCACGTAGTTTCTGCTATCATTACAAAGAGCCGGGATGTTAGAGAAAAGCTTGTTTACAAACATAAGCACTCGGCCCATCTGTATCCCTCCAACCGGCCTTTCCAGTGTCCTCCTCATCCCCAGTGACAGGACTCCAGGGAATCATAGGGGTTCTTCCCAGTCCTCCCTCTGACTCAGCTTGTGGAACCACCTCCACACTGGGAATGAGTCTCTGTCTTACACTCTTGGTGCCCAACCCCCAGCTGTAACACAGCTCCTGCCTGGAAGGACTAAAAGTGTTTCAATAGTGGGGGAGTGGGGGGACTCTAAAATATCACAACAGGTTCCTGCCTCTGAGCCTTTTGTCTAGGCCCTTTGAGAGATACTCACCCTGTCCTTCTCTCTTCTACTTCTCTATTCATTTATGGGGCTGATATTTCTTATAAAAGTGTCTTGCCAGATTTTGATTCCCTCAACATGGGCAAATAATTCTAGAATTTGGAGGTAGTAATCAAAATTCCAACCAAGGAAATATGTGACCCCGGGTCCTCTCTTCTATGCTCTGTCTTTGAGGCACTACAGCAGGGGGTGGGAACACAGGTCATTTGTTCCCACTAGATCGGCTTCCATGCTCTTTATGGGCAAAATCCTCCACTGATATTGGCAGAATCTACAATGCATCTCCCATGAAGATAACATTATCATTTCCAAGCCCTCTTGGCACAATGTGATAAATACTCTCTAACTATGGAGGCTGTTCAGGGCATCAAACCCATGATGGAAGATTAGAAGGTTCAGGTGGTGTTGATGCCCTGCGGTATTCCTTGAAACACCTCTGTTTTAATTGTGAGGACATCCAGTGGCTGACGGTGGATGTCTGTCCTGGACCCATCAGAAGTCAATGACATCTTCCCTCCACACCATTGTTCCCAACCCCCCACTGGCTACAGACACCCACTGCCCCTGAGAACAAATTCTTCACTGGGACTTATCTATGCAGAGGATTTTCCTATTCCAGTTGGTAAGTGTAGCGAGGTTTTGCTCTCTCTTGGAGGCACAGAAATACACTGGACA
>NW_024414309.1:0-4280 GCF_014898765.1 Herpailurus yagouaroundi | reverse complement strand
GACAAAGCTTCCTAAGGACTTTCGAGATCATTAATGTCTTAGAGTAGATTTCTTGACACAAATTCAAACTAGATAATTGGAGCAGGTCTTGGAGAGGGCTGATTGCCAGAAGACCTGTGAGCGGCACCTGGGCATTGGGCGTTTGGAGGCTCCTCCCCCTCCCCTATGAAGGCCGAACATTCTGCGCACCTTTCCCACAGTGGGAGCCATTTTCAAGGAGGCAGCCCGGAGAGAGAAACGTGTTGTTGAGACCATGGGAATAGTAGATGTGACGGAACCCAATTAAGGACTCTATATAAACTTTGCACTTTAAAATTCTGTCAGGCCAGTGCGGAGATTTACTCCTCTTGCCGCTGACCTACGCAGACCGTAAGTAAGCTCCCTTGCTTGATAACACGGCCACCTGCCAGTCTGGAGTGGCCTGCCCTTTTCCTTGCTCACTCCTTGCCCTGTGTGTACTAGAGGCCAGTTTACAAACCAATTCCGATTTCAGTTTTTACAGTGTATATTATACATGATTGCAACGTACAAGAAGCTGATAGTGTCCTTACACATTTGTTTCTCAGTTGATACAGAGTTGTGTTTGTTTTACTTATTAGCATATCTATGCTGTTTTATTATCTTGAGATTTTCAGTGACTTTGAGACTATGAGAAAAGCTAGAGAAAATAGGGGAAAATGAGACATATATTTGTGAAAGTACGTAATCACTGAATTAAAACTTACCATCCTATCTTTTGTGATTATTTATCTTTAAAAAAATGAGAAAAATATACTAAACCTTGTCTTCAGTCTTGAATGGAACATTTAACAATTTATCAAATGGTCTATTGGGTAAAAAAAAAAAAATTCCCTTGTGTTTTCATATTTAAGTGTATAAATTTTTATGTAACCAATAAATAATTCACTGAAAGACTGAATTGCTTCTGTTATCTTTTTGGAGGACAATCATACAATTCTTTGAGGCTTTCAGGTCTTGAATCTTTTGTTACAATTTGTTAGTTTCCTTTTTATATCTGGGAGCTTTCATTAGCCAGCCAAGGACCAGCTTTCTGAATTTCTTTTCCTTCTGACAAGAGACTTGGATCCGAAATCCTGCACGGTTTTGCCTGTTTGCTCATTGGCTGGGAAAACACATGGTCATAGACTGATTAAAACAAGACTTTTTGCAGAATGGGGTTGATTTTCCAAAGCGCAGTGATGCAGTTCCCCTCTGCTCCCCATCCCTACCATACCCTATTCGGGCTGGATTCATGAGAAGAAAATTATTCCGTAATTCTACACAGCACATGTTGAAGACATGGGCACTTATGGAAACAGCACAGTGGCAGGTGGGTGTAGTTTTTCCTTTTTTTCTTATTTTCTAAAATTTATTTTTTGGTAACGTTTATTTATTTTTTGAGAGAGAAAGAGAGCATGCACTAGCTGCTGGCGCAGGAGGGGCAGAGAGAGGGGGAGGTAGAATCCAAAGCAGGCTCCATGCTCTGAGCTGTCAGCACAGAGCCTGATACAGGGCTCGAACTCACAAACTGTGAGATCATGACCTGAGCCGAAGTCAGACACTTAACTGACTTAACTGACGCTTAACGCCACCCAGGTGCCTCTGTAGTTTTTTCTTCGTATCTCAGGCTTGCCAGTGACCTTGGGCAAGTCTCATAGCATCTTCGTTTCCATGTGGTTGAGCTTAACAGTATGAAGCTCCTTATGGTTCCTTCTTTTATTATGACTGGCCTATTTATTCAACTTTTGGTCATTTTCCCCAAAGAATAACACTATTTTTAAATTTAACTTAGCTTCCAAAAATGATCGTACAGTCAATTTGGCTTTTTTTTTTTCCTTTCGAAGTAGAATTTTATGAGATTTAACACCTGTGTAGATTCTTGTAACCACAACAGTGAGGAAACTGTACTATCCTATCATTCAAAAAATTCCCTTGAGCTGTCTTTTTATTCTCACACTCCCTAGCCTAGTCCCTGAAAATTGCTGTTGTGGTTTCTATCACTATAATTTTGTCTTTGAGAATGTCAGATAAGTAGAATCCTACAATGTAGTACCTTTTGAGAATGGCTTCTTTCACTCAGCATAATGCTTTTAAAATGTATTCAAGTTGTTATGTGTGTCAGTAGTTTGTTTGGTCCTTGTCACTATCATAGTATCCTATTGTATGGATCTACCACAGTTTGTTTATGCCTGTGCTTGTGGGGAAATAGGTTCTACTTACATAAAAGGGTTAGAAAAAAGCTTAGGGCTTCTTATTCGCCCGAGGCTAGCTAGTGAGATATTGTAATGATATCACGAATAACTTGTTACGTCACCTGCAGGAAACTGCTTTCCATCTGGCACCAATGTACCTTGATCACAAACTCCACTTTCCCCCAGACCCTTTGCTTCTTACACACACAAGTTCATGATTACTGTCTGATTGTTTTCTCCACGTTCATGTGTGTGAGATCTTGTTTTCTTGACATTCACTACGTAGGTAATATCTTGTGTGCTCAATAAATACGGAGATGAGGGGCGCCTGGGTGGCGCAGTCGGTTAAGCGTCCGACTTCAGCCAGGTCACGATCTCGCGGTCCGGGAGTTCGAGCCCCGCGTCAGGCTCTGGGCTGATGGCTCGGAGCCTGGAGCCTGTTTCCGATTCTGTGTCTCCCTCTCTCTCTGCCCCTCGCCCGTTCATGCTCTGTCTCTCTCTGTCCCAAAAATAAATAAACATTGAAAAAAAATTAAAAAAAAAATAAATACGGAGATGAAAGCCCTGTTTGGGGCTCTTGTCTCCTCCCAGACTTTAGCGCCTCTCATACTCAATTCTGTGTCTGGTCTCTTGCTGGACAAGAAAGAACTCCAGACCCAGTCTGAGACATGTGCTCACTGAAAAACATTGAGTAATTTCCAGTTATTAGCTGTTATAAATAAATCTGTGAACAATGTTACAGGCTTTTGTGTGAATGTAAGTTTTTATTTCTGAAGGACAAATAGCAAGGAGTGGGGTTGCATGGTCAGTGGCAAGGGTATATTTAACTTTATATAAAACTCTGAAACCATTTTTCAGAATGGCTATACCATTTTGCATTCCTACAAGCAATATATGAAAGTTCTAGTTCTTTGCCACCACTTGGTGTTTTCAGTATTTTTTATTTTAGCCCTTCTGATGGGTGTATCATGATGTCTAATTACGGTTTTGATTTGCATTTATCTAATGGCTGATGATGTTGAACATCTTTTCATGTGTTTATTTGCCATCCTTATATCCTCTTCGTTAAAGATTCTGTTCAAGTTCTTTGCACATTTTGTAATTGGGTGGTTTGCTTTCTTATGGCTGAGCTTTTGTAGTTTTTTTTTTAAATATATATATTCTGGATAAACAGCCTTTGTCAGATACGTGATTTACAAATATTTCCTTACATCTATAACTTGTCTTTTCATTCTCTTGGCAGTTTCTTAAGCAGAGAAAAGTTTTTAATTTGAGGTCCAAACTATCAGTTTTCTTCTTTACAGACCCTATTTTGGTGTCCTTCGTAAGAACTCTTGGCCTAACACTAGGTCATTAAAATTTTCCCAAAGAAGATAACTTTAGAGAAATGAAATGCTATATGCATAAGGATATTCTTTGTGGCACACTGGTGAGTGGTGAGAATTAGAAATAATATCATATTGCCACCAGAAAGCAATGGGCACATAAATTATGATGTCATCTGTGGCCCTTAGAAATACTTATGAAAACTGTGTAATACCACCACAGGGAAATAATTATGGTTTTAGTCAAAGTAAGACACAAATGGTGTGTGGCATCTCCCACAGTTACAGAAAATAAACCAAACATTAATTAGAAAAGAGATAAAAAGGAAATACACTACAAATGTTAAAGATAGGTCAGAGTGACTCTGGGTAACTTCTTCAGTTCTTTCTACCTTTCTGTATTTCCTTGGTTTTCTTTAAATAGGTTTATGAAATACATCCAAAAATGAAACAATTTTAGTTAAAAATTAAGTCTTGACATTTTGTCTCTGGTGGGAGACCAAGCACTGTCGTTTACTGAATTGGACTGCTCTGCCCTGGAGGATCGGCCAACTGGCCGGGAAGATAGAAGCTTGAGGAGAAAGATCTTCTGGCCCTGGTTGGGGGGCAGTGGCCCCAAAGTTGAGGGGAGGGGATAGTAGGGGGAGGAGGAAGGGCGAGAAGAGAAGTTATGTTTTTTTGTTTTGTTTTCATTTGTTTTTTGTTTGTTGAGAGAGGGCACAAATGAATGAGAGGCAGAGAGAGAATCCCACGGGGGGGGGGG
>NW_024414308.1:401-2453 GCF_014898765.1 Herpailurus yagouaroundi | reverse complement strand
AAAACAAAACAAAACAAAACAAAACAAAACAAAACAAAACAAAACAACAACGTTAAAACACATAAGGGATAGAAAACTATCCAAAATGATGAAACGGAAGAATTCCCCTCAGACGAAATTCCAGGAAGAAGTGACCGTTAAAGAATTGACCAAAATAGAAAAGAGAGGTATAACAACAAGAATGTAGAATCATAGTCATAAGATTAATCACTGGGCTTCAAAAAAGGTATAGAAGACAACAGAGAATTTATTATTGCAGTGATAAAAGAACTAAAATATAGCCATGGTTTCAATTAAGGAAAGGCAATGACATAGGGATTGATTTTCATCACTGATACAAAAACACATAAGCTGGAACCTTGGATGTCCATTACCCAAGTTAGTAGTTATGCGATTGTAGCAAAAGCTAATTCTAAAAAAAACGATTAAATAAGGAAAAACAGAAAGTTAAAATATGTCAAGGTTTAAATACCTAGCATGAGCTGTGCAGCTGTATAGTTGTTTCAAATTCTAGGATATCAAATAATATTATGTGATAGCCATTGTAACACGTGCAAAGTTCAACATGTCGACCTTTGCTCTTCTAAATGTGGAGTAATAAGTTATTAGGCCTTATAGAATGTCTGAAAAATGAATATTAAAAAGTTTTTGAAAGTATATGTTTCTAATGAGTTTGGTCATGTCAAATAAAGTGTGTTATTTCCAATACCTATTCACGTGCACTCTCATTATGGGTAGACCCTAAAAGTTATTGCACCCTTGCAATAAACATGATTACCAGTGCAATCTATTTTTTTAATTCCATTTGTTCATTTATTTGAAAGCCAGAATAGTGCATGGAGAAGGTACCCTGTAGGTTCTGGATTCTCTCGTTGATTCCAAATGTCTTATTTGGGCTGCTACCATAAAGACAGTAAAACAATATTATCTGAACCATGACCATGTAAAATTTGGCACACCTAACTAGTATTACAATTTTGCTGTTTAGCATATGTGTTTACAAATACACACGTGTGCACTGGGTGAAGTTAGATGTTTCATACTCCTATCCATATCATGGGAGATTCAATATGTTTTAAAGAGTTAGATTCAAGTTACCATTTCTAATGTGGGATAACGTGCACAGTTCTTGCTTATTTGTCACTTATTGTGCAATTATGAAGTTAACATAGATCCCAAAGGGTAAATTCTTTTTAACTACACTTAACGGATCATACATCATGGAAACTCAAACTTTGGCCTTTCAAAGATGACATGAGACTGAACGCGGAAAACCCAAAAGACTCCAAGAAAACGCTGCTAGATCTGATACATGCATTGACCAAATTCACAGGATACAAAATAGTGTAAATAAACTGGTTCCATTGCTATACACAAATAAGGAAGCAACAGAAATGAAGTCAAGAAATCAATGCCAGTTACAATTTCATCAAGAACCGTAAAATACCTAGCAAAAAAACTAACCAAAGATGTAAAAGATCTGTACAGTGAAAAGTATAGAAAATGTATGAAGGAAAATGATGAACACAACAAAATCAGAAGAAAAAAAATCCATGCCAAAGTGTGGAAGAATGAATACTGTTAAAATGTCAATACTACCGAAAGCAATCTACACATTTAATGCAATACCAATCAAAATTGTACCAAATTCTTCTCAAGACTAGAGCAAGCAATCTGAAAATTTGCACGGAACAACCAAAGAACCTGAGTAGTCAAAGTTATCTTGAAAAAATAAAACCAAAGTGGGAGGCAGCCCAGACTTTCGCCTCTCCTACGAAGCTGTAATCGTTAAGATAGTAGGACATTGGCCCCAAAACAGGCACATGAACCAATGAAACAGCATAGAGAACCCAGAAGGGGCCCCACAAATGTATGGGGAACTAATCTTTGACAAAATTGGAGAGACAATCCAATGGAGAGAAGACAGTGTATTTACAAAGGGTGCTGGGAGAACTGAACAGTAACATGATGAAGAATAAACTAGAAGACTTTCTTACAACGTGCAAAAAATAAATGCAAAATGGATGAAAGCCTTAAATGTGAAACAGGAAA
>NW_024414308.1:0-301 GCF_014898765.1 Herpailurus yagouaroundi | reverse complement strand
CAATGAAACAGCATAGAGAACCCAGAAGGGGCCCCACAAATGTATGGGGAACTAATCTTTGACAAAATTGGAGAGACAATCCAATGGAGAGAAGACAGTGTATTTACAAAGGGTGCTGGGAGAACTGAACAGTAACATGATGAAGAATAAACTAGAAGACTTTCTTACAACGTGCACAAAAATAAATGCAAAATGGATGAAAGCCTTAAATGTGAAACAGGAAACCATCAAAACACTAGAGGAAAAAAGAGGAAAAAAAAAACCCTTTGACCTCAACGGCAGCAATTTCTTCATTGGCACG
>NW_024414307.1:2738-5678 GCF_014898765.1 Herpailurus yagouaroundi | reverse complement strand
GGGACCAGGAGACAGTGGGGGTCAAGTGTTTGATTAGGTTTCAAGATCGGGTTAGGATTCGGTTGAGGTTTCCGGTTAGGGGTAGGGTTTGGGTTAGGACCCAAGAGGCTCCAGGTACTGAACCCACAGCAGGGCAGTGGTCACCTGAATGGGCTAAGTTGAGGGCACAGGGGAAAGGGCCGGTAAGGTTCAGTCTTTGGCTTTCTGGCCACGCAAATCTATGGGCCACTGGTCGGGTAGGCCTCAGGAATTCTCTCAGACAACTGCAGCCGGGCCTGCAGAAAGACATTGTGAGGTTCCAGGCAACATGCCGAGGGACACTGCCCCGCTTCTGGAACCCCAGGCGCGTGGTGTTGCCAGACCTTGGGATTGGGTCCACAAGGGGAGAGAGCCTTAGCTACGATTCGTGTTTGGACCAGGAACGTAGCCTGGATCGAAGTGACTCCAGTCTCGAGATCTCCCTCGAGAGATGAAGTGAGGGCTCATGTGAAGGTGAGGTTAAAATGAAGGGATAGGGTTCAAGGCCGGCTTAGGATTCGGAGGAGGGTCCAGTTAAGGGTAGGGTTGGGGTTACGTCCCAGGAGGCCCCAGGTGCTGAAGCCAGAACACTTCAGCGGTCTCCCCGAAGGACTGGGTTCAGGGCACAATGGAGAGTGCCGGGCACGGTCAGACTCTGTTCTTCCAAGGCCACAAACTCTATGAGAGCTGGTGGGGGAAGACTCAGGAATCCTCTCTGGCAGCTGCAACAGGCATGGGAAACGATATGGTGAGCTCCCAGATACCATACCAAGTGATCATGCAACCCTTCAGGACCCAAGGCGTATGGTGTTGTCAGACGTAGGGCCTGGGTCCCCACGGGGAGAGAGCCTTAGCTAGGATTAGGGTTTGGTCCAGCGACGCCGCCAGGGCCAAAGCCACACTGATCCCGTAATCTCTCTCAAGGCCTGAAATGAGGGCCCATACGACGGGGCTGCTCAAGTATAGGTTTGGTTTTGAGGATGGCTGAGATTTCGGTGGAGGGTTCCGACACAGGGTAGGTTTAGGGTGAAGTTTAGATCCCAGGAGCTCCAGAGGACGAAACCACAGAAAGACAGTGGTCTCCCTGAAGGGCTAGGTTGAGGACACAAGTGAGGGTGCCGGTCAGGATCCGTCTTGGTCTGCCAAGGCCACACACGTGATTGGGCCCCTGTTCAAGGAGGCCTCCGGGAACCTCTTGGGCAGCTGCAGGAGGGCCTGGGAAACGACATGGTGAGCTTCCAGATTCAATGCCGAGTCAGCCTGCACCGCTTATGGACCCCAGGCGCGTGGTGCTGTCAGTCGTTGGAATTGGATCCCCATGCGACCGGAGCATTAGCTAGGGTTAGGGTTCGGTCCTGGGACGTCGCCAGGCCCGTCACGACTGCACTCTCGTGATCTCCCTCGAGGGCTGAAGTCAGGGCCCAGGCCAGAAGGCGACTCAATTGCAGGGATAGGGATAGAGACAGGTTTAGGTTTCGGGGGAGGGTTCCGGTTCCGTGTAGGGTTAGGGTTAGTGTTAGGTCCCAGGAGGATCAAGGGGCAAAACCACAACAAGGCAGTGGTCTCCGCGAAGGGCTGAGTTGAGGGCACAAGGGACGGTGCTGGTCAGGATCCTTCTTTGGCTGCCAGGGCCACTCATGTTGATCCGCCCCTGGTGGAGGAGGCCTCCGGAAAACTTTCGAGCAGCTGCAGCCGGGCCAGGGAATCAACATGGTGAGCTTCCAGGTTACATGCCGAGTCCGCTTGCACTGCTCATGGGCCCCAGGAGCGTAGGGTTCTCAGACATTGGAATAGGGTCCCCATGGGGAGAGAGCCTTAGATAGTGATAGGGTACGGTCCAGAGACATCTCCAGGGTCGAAGCAACTCCGATCTCGTGATTTCCCTTGAGGGCTGAAGTGAGGGCCCGTGCCGCAAGGCGGCTCAATTGCAGAGTTAGGGATCGAGGCAGGCTAAGGTTTCCGGGGAGGGTCCAGGTTTGGGGTAGGGTTAGGGTTAGGGTCAGCACCCAGGACGCTCCAGGCGCTGAACCCACAGCAGGGCAGTGGTCTCCGCAAAGGGCTGAGTTGAGGGCACAAGGGACGGTGCCGGTCAGGATCCTTGTTTGGCTGCCAAGGCCACACTCGTCGATCCGCCCCTGGTCGAGGAGGCCTCAGAAATCCTCACGGGCAGCTGCAGCCGGGCCTGGGAAACGACATGGGGAGCTCCAGCTTCTATGCCGAGTCAGACTACACCGCTTCTGGACCTCAGACGAGTAATGTTGTCAGACTTTGGAATTGGGTCCCCATGGGGAGAGAGCCTTAGCTAGGGTTAGGGTTCGGGCCAGGGACGCCGCCAGGGCAGAAGCGACTCAAGTCTCGTGATCTCCCTTGAGAGCGGAAGTGAGGGCCCATGCCAGAAGGCGGCTCAATTGCAGGGTTAGGGTTCGAGGGAGGCTTAGGTTTCGGTGGAGGTTCCCCGTTCGGGGTAGGGTGAGGGTTAGGGTTAGCTCCCAGGAGGCTCCAGGCGCCGAAACCTCAGTAGGGCAGTAGTCTCCGCGAAGGGCTGAGTTGCGGGCACAAGGGACGGTGCCGGTCAGGATCCGTCTTTGGCTGCCAAGGCCACACTCGTCGATGGCCCCTGGTCGAGGAGACTTCCGGAATTTTCACGGGCAGCTGCAGCCGGGCCTGGGAAACGACATGCGGAGCTTCACCTTCGTTGCCGAGTCAGTCTACACCGCTTCTGGACCTCAGACGAGTGATGTTGTCAGACGTTGGAATTGGGTCCCCATGGGGAGACAGCGTTAGCTAGGGTTAGCTTTCGGGCCAGACATCGCCAGGGCCGAAGCGACTCTGGTCTCGTGATCGCCCTCGAGGGCTGAAGTGTGGGCCCATGCCCGAAGGCGGCTCAATTGCAGGGTTAGGGATCTAGGCAGGCTTAGGTTT
>NW_024414307.1:482-2638 GCF_014898765.1 Herpailurus yagouaroundi | reverse complement strand
GAAGGCGGCTCAATTGCAGGGTTAGGGATCTAGGCAGGCTTAGGTTTCCGTGGAGGGTGCCGGTTTGGGTTAGGGTTAGGGTTAGCACCCAGGCGGCTCCAGGCGCCGAACCCAAAGGAGGGCTGTGGTCTCCGTGAAGGGCTGAGTTGAGCGCACAAGGGATGGTGCTGGTCAGGATCCGTCTTTGGCTGCCAAGGCCTCACTCATCGATCCGCCCCTGGTTGAGGAGGCCTCCGGAATCCTCACGGGCAGCTGCAGCCGGGCCTGGGAAACGACATGGGGAGCCTCCAGCTTCCATGCCGAGTCAGTCTACACCGCTTCTGGACCTCAGACGAGTGATGTTGTCAGACGTTGGAATTGGATCCCCATGGGGAGAGAGCTTTAGCTAGGGTTACCGTTTGGGCCAGGGACTTCACCAGGGCTCAAGCGACTCCAGACTCGTGATCTCCCTTTAGAGCTGAAGTGAGAGCCAATGCCAGAAGACGGCTCAATTGCAGGTTAGGGGTCGAGGGTGCCTTAGGTTTCGGTGGAGTTTCCCGATTCGTGGTAGGATTAGGGTTAGGGTTAGCTCCAGAGACTCCAGTCGCCGAACCCTCAGCAGGGCAGTAGTATCCCGAAGCGACTCCAGTCTCGTGATCTCCCTTGAGGGCTGAAGTGAGGGCCCATGCCAGAAAGTGGCTCAATTGCAGGTTTACGGTTCGAGGGAGGCTTAGGTTTCGGTGGAGGTTCCCGGTTCGGGGTAGGGTTAGGGTTAGGGTTAGCTCCCAGGAGGCTCCAGGCGCCGAACCCTCAGCAGGGCAGTAGTCTCCGCTAAGGTCTGAGATGAGGGCACAAGGGAAGGTGCCGTTCAGGATCCATCTTTGGCTGTCAAGGCCATACACGTCGATCCCCCCTGGTCGAGGAGGCCTCTGCAGTCCTCTAGACAGCTGCAGCCGGGCCTGGGAAACGACATGGGGAGCTTCCAGCTTCCATGCCGAGTCAGCCTACCCTGCATTTGGACTCCAGGCGCGTGATGTTGTCAGACGTTGGAATTGGGTCACATGGGGAGAGAGCCTTAACTAGGGTTAGGGTTCGGACTAGGGTCGTCGCCAGGGCCGATGCGACTCCGGTCTCGTGAACGCCCTCGAGGGCTGAAGTGTGGGCCCATGCCCGAAGGCGGCTCAATTGCAGGGTTAGGGATCGAGGCAGGCTTAGGTTTCTGTGGAGGGTCTTGGTTTGGGTTAGGTTTAGGGTTAGCACCCAGGAGGCTCCAGGCGCCGAACCCACAGCAGGGCAGTAGTCTCCGTGAAGGGTTGAGTTGAGGGCCAAGGGACGGTGCCGGTCAGGATCCGTCTTTGGCTGCCAAGGCCACACTCGTCGATCCGACCCTGGCCGAGGAGGCCTCCGGAATCCTTACGGGCAGCTGCAGCTGGGCCTGGGAAACGACATGGTGAGCTTCCAGCTTCCATGCCGAGTCAGTCTACATCGCTTCTGGACCTCAGACCAGTGATGTTGTCAGACGTTGGAATTGGGTCCCCATGCGGAGATAGCCTTAGCTAGGGTTAGCGTTTGGGCCAGGGACGTCACCAGGGATCAAGCGACTCCAGACTCGTGATCTCCCTTGAGGGCCGACGTGAGGGCCCATGCCAGGTGTCGGCTCAATTGCAGGGTTGGGTTCGAGGGAGGCTTAGGTTTCAGTGGAGGTTCCCGGTTAGGGTTGGGTTAGGGTTAGGGTTAGCTCCCAGGAGGCGCCAAGCGCCGAACACTCAGCAGGGCAGCAGTCTCTGTGAAGGTCTGAGTGTAGGCACAAGGGACAGTGCCGTTCAGGATCCGTCTTTGGCTGCCAAGGCCACACTCGTCGATGGCCCCTGGTCGAGGAAACCTCCGGAATTCTCACGGGCAGCTGCAGGCTGGCCGGGAAACGACATGGGGAGCTTCAATTCGTTGCCGAGTCAGTCTACACCGCTTCTGGTCCTCAGACAAGTGATGTTGTCACACGTTGGAATTGGGTCCCCATGGGGTGAGAGCCTTACCTAGGGTGAGCGTTCAGGCCAGACGTCACCAGGGCCGAAGCGACTCCAGTCTCGTGATTTCCCTTGAGGGCTGAAGTCAGGGCCCATGCCAGAAGGAGGCTCAATTGCAAGGTTAGGGTTCGAGGGAGGCTTAGGTTTCGGTGG
>NW_024414307.1:0-382 GCF_014898765.1 Herpailurus yagouaroundi | reverse complement strand
CTTCTGGACCTCAGACCAGTGATGTTGTCAGACGTTGGAATTGGGTCCCCATGCGGAGATAGCCTTAGCTAGGGTTAGCGTTTGGGCCAGGGACGTCACCAGGGATCAAGCGACTCCAGACTCGTGATCTCCCTTGAGGGCCGACGTGAGGGCCCATGCCAGGAGTCGGCTCAATTGCAGGGTTGGGTTCGAGGGAGGCTTAGGTTTCGGTGGAGGTTCCCGGTTAGGGTTGGGTTAGGGTTAGGGTTAGCTCCCAGGAGGCGCCAAGCGCCGAACACTCAGCAGGGCAGCAGTCTCTGTGAAGGTCTGAGTGTAGGCACAAGGGACAGTGCCGTTCAGGATCCGTCTTTGGCTGCCAAGGCCACACTCGTCGATGGCCCCT
>NW_024414306.1:2066-5190 GCF_014898765.1 Herpailurus yagouaroundi | reverse complement strand
AATAAAAGATAGTCAAATACTGGAGATAATCAATAGAGAAATCAAAAGATGGTTCTTTGAAAATATCAATTAAGGTAAAGAACCCCTAACTAGGCTATCCAAGAAAAAAGGTAGGCACAAATGGCTCATATCAAAAATGAAAGAGACATAACCGCTCCCGATTCCATGAACATCAAGAGGATAATGGAAAATATTATGAATGACTCTATGCCCCCAAATTTCATAACTTATATGAAACAGATCGATTATTTAAAAGACGCACAGGATGGGGCGCCAGGGCGGCTCAGTCAGTAAATGTTTGACTTCAGCTCAGGGCATAATCTCCTGGTCCATGGGTTTGAGCCCCGTGTCAGGTTCTGTGCTAACATCTCAGAGCCTGGGGCCTGCTTCAGATTCTGCATCTCCCTCTCTCTCTGCCCCTTCCCACCTCCCACTCTACAGCTCTCTCTCAGAAATAAATGAAAACATTTTAGAAAAACATAGAAAACAAATAAAAGACACACACTACTAAAACCCACATAAGGAGACATAGATTATCTGGATAGGCCTATATTTATTAAGTAAATAGAGTCAAGGACGAATAAGCTTCCCAAAAGAAAGGATCAGGCCCAGGTGGTTTCACTGAAGAATTCTAGCAAACATTCACAGGAAAAAATGATGCCAATGTCCTTTAATCTCTTCCCGAAAATAAAAACAGAGGGGAAACTTCCTCATTCTAGGAGGCCAGCATTGACAAAACAAGGTAAAGGCATTAGAAGAAAGGAAAACTGGAGACCAGTGTCTTGCATTTTTATAGACACAAAATACCCAATACATGTTAGCAAACCAAATCCAACGATGTGTAAAAAGAATTATACATCCATAACCAAGAGGGATTTAGTACAAGTCTGGGAGAATGGTTCAATATTTAAAAATCAATTAATTTAACCCATCACAACAATAGGATAAAGAAGAAAGGGAAATGATCAGATGCTCTTAAAAAGAGATGCAGAGAAGGCATTTGTTACCTCCATTCATAATAAATAAAACCTTCTCTCCGCAAACTATGAGTCCAGGGAGACTTCATCAACTTGATACAGGACTTTTATAAAACAAACAAAAACGAAGCCCCACAAAAAAAGCCTACAACTAGCATCGTAATAGTTTCACCATTTCATGGGGCGCCTGGGTGGCTCAGTCGGTTGAGTGTCCGACTTCAGCTCAGGTCACGGTCTCACAGTTCATGGGTTTGAACCCTGCATCAGACTCTGTGCTGACCACTTGCTCAGAGCCTGGAGCCTGCTTCGTATTCTGTCTCCTCCTCTCTCTGCCTCTCCCCCACTCACACTTTCTCTCACTCTGTTTCTCAAAAATAAATAAATGTAAACACAAAAATTAAAAAAAAATGTTTCACCATTTCAGTGGGGAAGAATGGGATGCTTTCTGAAATTCCGACTGTAGCTTATTCTGAAGAGGCCAGGTAGGTGAAGTAATAATGGACATAATTACATAATTATATAAGAACACACCCAGAACAGGCCTGTTCTGTTGAATTGTTCCTGATTCTGCTACAACACTAACGGTTGATCAGTTAATAATTTGTGATTCCATCTTTAGAAAACTAAGTATTTAGAATACAAACATTTTGTAACACTGAATGTACATTCATATTGTCAGAAGGACGTCATACACCAACTTAGAGCTGCTCAGAGTAAATAGAAAATTACATGGAGCCAAAGTATTCCCTGCAAAGGATATTTTTGTTTTTATATTATATTCTGTTGTTTTCATCCAGCTTTTTTATATTGTTCCTTTTTTTTTTCAAATCCAGATGGTTCTACAAATATTAAAGTTTTAGCCATTTGTTTAGAGGTGAATTTTAAAATCATGGGTATTTAGCGAAAACTGGCTGGCTGAAGAGAGTTTCCAGTTTCCATGAATGCAAAGTAATAGATTCAATTAAGGGAACAAGCTTGAAAGCCAGATGTTGCTGTACCCCAAGGATAGGCCCCAGCTAGTTGAGAATCAGGGAGAATAAATTACCTTTAGATAGCTCACAAACAGGAGCTTCTTAAATTTGACTTCAGTGTACACTCCACATAATAAACAAATGACAAGGAAAGTAAAACGGAACCACAGCAATGACTGCAATCTGTACAGTAGAAAAGACCCTCTAAGAGATAATACATGTGTGTACAAGTTGTACATTTTACAGATTTGAGGGTTCCCATTCTCACTACAGTTCTTATGAATCATGCCTCCTAGAACTGTGCAGTATACAACTTGTGCAACCAATACCAACAAACTGAAAACATTCTGATGCTGGTATAGAATAGCAAATATATGAACAAGGAGTACAAACGACGTCGGAAGGTATAAGGTGCATAAATTGGATTCATACAAAAGAAAAAAAATCTCTAAATTGCACTTCATTAGTACTGAAACTTTTGCTTGGTAAAAGACTCTGTTAAAAGAATAAAAAGACAATCTATTTACTTGGACAAAATATTCCCACATCATATATCCAGCAAAAGTCTTGTGTCCAGAATATCATATATTGAAGTGCACAAAACGATGTTCCACAACACTAGGCTTCAGGGAAACACATTAAAACTGCACTGTGATACTGCTATCCACATATTGAAAATGTTTTTTTTTCCATCTTTACTTATTTTTCAGGGATAAAGAGAGACAGAGTGTGAGCAGAGAGGAGCAGAGAGAGAGGGAGATACAGAATCCAAAGCAGGCTCCAGGTTCCGAGTTGTCAGCACAGAGCAAAACGTGGGGCTTGAACCCACAAACTGTGAGATCATGACCTAGGCTGAAGTCAGCTACTCAATCTACTGAGCCCACCAGGAGCCCATGAAATATATATATATTCATTTTTAAAGACACTACCTAATACTTGCATGTGACCCATAAATCTGACTCCTAGATCTTTTCTCTAGAGAAGTGAAAACTTATGCTTATAAAAAAAAATGCACGCAAATGTTTACAGCAACTCTAGTCATAACTGACAAAAATGGACAAACACAAATATCCTTCAGGAAATGAATGGTTAAACAAACCCTGGTATATCCGTACAGGGAAACACTAAGAAACCGATGTATTGTAAAGGCATGATGTTGAATGAAAGAAACCAGGC
>NW_024414306.1:1301-1966 GCF_014898765.1 Herpailurus yagouaroundi | reverse complement strand
TCCTTCAGGAAATGAATGGTTAAACAAACCCTGGTATATCCGTGCAGGGAAACACTAAGAAACAGATGTATTGTAAAGGCATGATGTTGAATGAAAGAAACCAGGCTCATAAAGTTACCTACAATAACGATCTATTTATACGATATTCAAGTTGGAGATAGATGGTTGCCAGGCCTCAGGGGTGGGGTGACAGTGATTCAACATGAGGGAATCCTGGGAGCTGATGGAATTGTTATCTTCTTGTCTAATTTTTATTGGGGGGGAAGGGAGACAGAGAGTGAGAGTGGGGGAGGCACAGAAAAAGAGGTAGAGAGGGACAATACCAAGTAGGCTCCAGGAAGTTCGTGAGCAAGGGCTCAAACTCAAGAACACTGAGATCATGACCTTAGCCGAAATCAAGAGTGGGATGCTTAAGTGACTAAGCCACCTATGTGCCCCAGGAACAGAACTCTTCTGTATTCTCATTGGTGTGCCATTTACATGAGTATATACAATCTTTAAAACTCAAAGAACTATGCACCAAAATAGTTACTTTCTATAATGTTAATACACAACAAAAAGCATTTAAAAAAAACTACCACATCTGTCCTCACCTCTCCATTTCCTGCTTCCACAATAATTGCTGTCATGTTCACCTCTCCTGGTCAACTGCAATGACTCCTTAC
>NW_024414306.1:0-1201 GCF_014898765.1 Herpailurus yagouaroundi | reverse complement strand
CTATGGTATTTCCAACACGAAGACCCAATGTGCAAATACAATAAGCAGCCAAGGGGAGCCTTAGTGGCTCAGTTGAGTGACCTACTCTTAGTTTCAGTTCAGGTCATGATTTCACCATTTGTGGTTTCAAGCCCCAGGTCACACTCTGCACAGAGCCTGCTTGGAATTTTTTCTTCACCCTGTCTCATCCCCTCCCCTTCCTCACACACAGTGTCAATCAACCACCCACCCAACCAACAAACATTAAGATAAAAATAAGCAGCCCAAATCCTCAGGGTTTGTAGTATGTTACACATTTATCCCATAATTCACATAAAAGCAAAGAAAACTGGACTATCGTGCTGGTATTATTTTTCTTTCTTATACCCAACTCATTTTGCCCACTTGTGGTTCATTTCTGTGTCTCCTGCACTAAATGCAGTGCCCACATCCTCAGGCAGTCCTAGTTGAAGTCAATTTCTAACTGTTTCAACTCAGTACTTTCTTCCTTCTGTTGTCTTTGTCATGAAGACCTGGAAAAAAACTCTGTGAAAGAACGAACACCCCAGGTCTGGCATGCCAATACTAACACCTGGCAAACAGCAACAACCTCCCAGAGACAGCAACTGGTAAACTATCAGTTGTCTATTTAGGACACATGAGCGAGAAGATGGAAGAAATAGAACTTCCCAAAAGGAGGCTGAAAAAGAAAAACAAAAACAAAATCCACTGGCGATAAAAAGTGAAAAAAGGTAAAACCAAAGTTTACCTCACTGTTATTGCAGGTGTTACTGGATAGACTAGATGAACCTGAAGAAATGATTTCTACACAACAAAAACAACAGCAGGAGCAACAGCAACAACAATGCAGCAACAACAACAAAAAAAGAACAACAACAAAAGAATCTTCTAAACTATGCCTTGGTATAATTTAGCAGATAATCAGAGATGCAGAACACTAGCTTTATGTGGGAATAATCAGAATACCATAGGTACTCAGAGGAGTCACGCTTATTGCTAATTACTGATGCTCAGGTGGTGAGATCACTGTATCCCCAACACCAAGTAAGGGTCTTATAAGCAGGAGGGAACCCACGCAGGGCAGCAGAATCCAGAACACATGGGGTGAATCAAGGGCTCAGTGAAACGGGAAGCCTTAATCACAAAGTGAACAATTTGCCTGAAAATGCTGCAGATTCAGGCCAGCACGCAGACCTCCAGG
>NW_024414305.1:1753-2217 GCF_014898765.1 Herpailurus yagouaroundi | reverse complement strand
GTAATTTTGTTCTTTGTTTTCCGGTTGCTTTTGTAGTTCTCTGTTTCCTTTTTTCCGTACTCTCTTCCTTTTTCATAGATGAATTTGTGTTGTGCTTTACTTGGCTTTCTTTTTCCTTATTTTTCATGTATTTTGTGTTTTGAGTTTGTTATCACAAGGCTTACATATAAAATTCCAAGGAAACAACAGTCTATGTTATTTAGGTGCTCTCTTAATTATACACACATTCGAGAATTTTAAGAAGACTAACCTTTGGGGCAACTGGGTGGCTCAGTTAAGTGTGAGATTTCGACCTCAGGTCATGATCTCACAATATGTGAGTTTGAAGCGCACGTTGGACTCTGTGCTAACAGCTCAGAGCCTGGAGCCTGCTTCAGATTCTCTGCCTCGCCCACTCTCTGTACCTCCCTGCTAACACTCTCTCTCTCTCTCTCTCTCTCTCTCTCTCTCTCTCTCTCTCTCTC
>NW_024414305.1:544-1743 GCF_014898765.1 Herpailurus yagouaroundi | reverse complement strand
CTCTCTCTCTCTCTCTCTCTCTCTCTCTCTCTCTCTCTCTCTCTCTCAAACATGAAATAAAACATATATTTTTTAGTAAAATAAAATGTAAACTAACTTTTTAAGTCCCTCCTCCATATTTTATGTGTATGTTGTCATATTTTACATCTTTTTATTCATAATTATGTAATATCTAATTATGATTTTCCCAGTTAACATTTCTTGCATTGATGATTAG
The DNA here is from genome assembly GCF_014898765.1 of Herpailurus yagouaroundi. Taxonomy (NCBI): domain Eukaryota; kingdom Metazoa; phylum Chordata; class Mammalia; order Carnivora; family Felidae; genus Herpailurus; species Herpailurus yagouaroundi. The sequence continues at coordinate 1,526 of NW_024414305.1, read as the reverse complement.
TGGTGATAAACTTCTTTATCTTCTGTTTGAGAAACTCTTTATCTCTTATTTTTCAAATGTTAATGATAATCTTTCCAGGTAAAGTTTTCTTGGTTGTGGGATTATCCTTTCAGGCCTTTGAAGATACCTTGTCACTCTTTCCCAGCATGTCAAATTTATGCTGAAATGTCAGGTGACAACTTTAGGTGTTTGTTTGTTGAGATCTGTTTTTCAAATCATAGGTAACTTTTGCTTATCCCTTACATCTTTTGAAATTCTTTATTAATCTTTAAACATTGACATTTTAATTATTATGTGTCATAGTGTGGGGCTCCTTGGTTTCACATGTTTGGAACTCTGTGCTTCTTGTCCTAGATGTCTGTTTTCTTCCACAGTTTTGGAAAGTCTTCAGTTATCTTTTCTTCAAATACTTTTTGTACCCCTTTTCCTTCTTGTGGAATCCCTATTATGTGGATTTTTGCTCACTTGATATTTCAAAGTATCCCTTAACTTATCCTCATTAGAAAAAAAAATCTTTCTGCTGTTTGTTTTGGGTGCTTTCCCTAAATCCGTCTTCCATATCCACTGATATGTCCTTCCTCATGCCGTCTTCTACTGTTGGTTCCCAATGGTGTTCTTTTTTTTTCCAGCTATTATCTTCTTGAACTCTGATTTTGAGTGTGTTTGCTATCTTTTAATTAAGGGTCTCACTTAGTTGTTGTCTTTTTTCTGCAGCCCGGCGAGCATCTTGACCATCATTAATTTATATTCTTTATTTAATTAAGGCAAGATGCTTACCTCCGTTTCAGTTCGTTTCTGGGTTTTTTATTGTTCTTTCTTTTGGAGCATATTTCCCTGTCTCTCCATTTTGCTTCTCTTTCTGCATTTGTTTCTATAGACTGGCAGAGCAGCTACTTCTCCTACACTTGAAGGAATTGTCTTATACATGATTGTCCCCATGAGTAGACACTGTGTGCAAGTTGCTGACATTTGCTGGCTGGCT
>NW_024414305.1:0-444 GCF_014898765.1 Herpailurus yagouaroundi | reverse complement strand
CCCGGCGAGCATCTTGACCATCATTAATTTATATTCTTTATTTAATTAAGGCAAGATGCTTACCTCCGTTTCAGTTCGTTTCTGGGTTTTTTATTGTTCTTTCTTTTGGAGCATATTTCCCTGTCTCTCCATTTTGCTTCTCTTTCTGCATTTGTTTCTATAGACTGGCAGAGCAGCTACTTCTCCTACACTTGAAGGAATTGTCTTATACATGATTGTCCCCATGAGTAGACCCTGTGTGTAAGTTGGTGACATTTGCTGGCTGGCTGAAGCCATGGCTTGCATGGACCGGGGATCCTGGGGCTTTGTACATAGCAGGCACCCTGTCATGATATTAAAGCTGAAGTGAACGCAGACTGGGGTGTCCCAGGATTCTGTGTGTTGAGGGTACCCTGTGAGGACAGCTGAAGCTGAAATGAATGCAAGTTGAGGCATGCTGGGGTG